>NC_046367.1:24753362-25053362 GCF_011125445.2 Fundulus heteroclitus
CAGCATGTCACGCGCATGACCAAAGGATTTCAGCCCAATCAACTATAGAGACAACTGCGGTAAATAGAGGATAACAAATTTTACATGTCAGGCAATTGTAGGGGCATATATTGGAAAGAAAATAAATACTTGACATCAAAATTTGCACTATGCACATTTTATGGAAACATGGCAATTTAAAAAAAATAAATAAAAAGGTTTTTGCACGAGGATAAGGTGGTTTTTCAGACACAGCAAAATTGGTGTATTTTACAAAACTGCAATGGAAACCTTTTTTTGACTTCACACGAGTCACATGATCAACAACCGGATGGTTACTACGCTGCGCGAAAAGATGAAAAAGACGACAGGAAGTGTGGAATCCATAGCTCCTCTTGTAAATCTCCGACTACAATTTCCCAAGACACCGCATACATAGCCGCTCCCGAGTATGAGGGTCTTGTCACTCCAGTAAGGAGACGTCTCCTCTGAAGGTTGATGATGAGCGCAGTACCGCAGCTGAAATATGAAATTCTCAGTGTTTTCCTTCCATCGCCTCCATGTTTTTTATTGAGTTTTTGCATGAACAAAGTTTGTTCAAGTGTGATTTCAATTGCATTTCTTATTCAATGAAAACACTTGAATGTTGCAATTGCTAAATTTTTATTTTTTTCAATATTATCAGAATATTAAGAAAGTTTTTCACAACATTTGCAAAGAAAACACGCTAGAAACACCGTTCTGTCAGGAGTAAATGTAATCATCGAGCTTGTGGAAAGATAACCAAGATGTTTCACCCAAGTCACAAAGTATTTTTTTATCTTTACCTTTTTATACAGGTATTCTCATGAGATCCATTATCTTTTTTCAAGAGAGACCAAAACAACAAACAAACAAAAACTAAGATTTTACACAGTAACAACAGAAGTAATTACAACATTCGACTCAATCAAATCAGCTAATAGGATTTGTAAAAATAAAAGTTTAAAATAGGTTCTCCCAAATACTAATAAGACGTATGTATATTTCTCAATAGAAATAATTGCAATCCTCACTGCACCCAAACATGAAAGGTTTAAGCTAAGCTTAAGTCAGACAGTGAAAAGTCCCTATAAAGGGAATTTCACCGGAAATATGAAACGCGACTTGGTTTGTGTGGATGCTGCCTTGCAGCTCAGCGCAGCTGTCATTACATAAGAACAGGGATAAGAAGCGGAAGCCTGGCAGCTGTTCGTAGCCACGCTTCCCATTTCTGAGAAAAGCAATAGGAATAAAATAAATGCTATCAGATAGGAACACAAACATGGAGATAAATCTCTCGACTGCAGTGATCCTGGCCATTAATCTGCCTTTTGTGTTGCATCACATTGTTTTTGTGCTTCGCGTAGTTGCTCTCGTGCAGGGGATGGAGCACAGAGCAGCCAGATGCAGTCTGTCCAACACACACAGAGTTTTTTTTTTTTCTCGTTGTTTTTGTTGTCTTCATGCCGAGGTTCAACTCCTTCCTGGCAAGCTGTGATAGGGTCCCCGCAGGTCAGAAGAAACCACAACAAATTTTTTGTTGTTGCTTTTTTTGCCCTTTTACAAACTAGGAACCGCAACAACCAGCTATTTCAGGTCAGCTTAGTCAATAAGCGCTATTAAAAACCTGAGGTAAGGAACACTGGACCTACAGAGCCTGAGAGTATTTAACCATAATACAAGTCAATTTATTTGTTCTGCGTCTGGTGAATGCGTTTTATTTTGCTCTAATTTCGGACTCCAAGGCACAGTGTTGTAAAGCCGGCGAAATCCTTTACACAGTTGCCTCCCCAAGACCCATCAGCCACAGATCTTGGTCTGCAGTGGAGGGGCTTCATTGCTGTAGCATATCAGCGATGGGCATTTGATACTGCCTCTGTAGAGCACAGTCACATAATCCAGTTTGTGGGCCAGAAAAAAAGAAAAAAAAAGAATGAAAATGTTAATTCAACTGCAGCCAAATAATCCCCTGAAATAACGAGCTTAAAAGCTAAAACCTTCCATAATTTTATCTGGAATCTTCCATGCACTGACAATACTATGACATCAAAGCAGGGCAGGAAATGCCTGGCTAACAAATCAATGGACAGAAGACTCGCATTAAGGCTTAATTCATGGCAAAGTGGGGCTTTAGGAAAGCTGCGCGCTTCAAACGATACAGAGAGGGAGAGACTGAATCAGAGATATTCAGCCTGCTGTGCCACTCATCCCCGTGTGTTCTGGGGCTTTAAGCTGGACAGCAGTGCAGAAGTAGTTTTACACTTTTCCCCTGTTTTTTTTTATATACATCAGCTGTTAGGATATAGAAACGGCAAACTTAATGAATTAAACTGAAATAGATTTTTTGCTATAATTGTGATTTCAAAAGTTTTGACCCAGTTTTCAAGTGATCCTGTTCTGCGGTAAAATAGTGCCGCTTTGATGAAAACCTGCTGATTACTTAAACCAGAGGACCAGAGGAAGGTCCGATGCACAGACGTGAGACCCCAACCATCACCTGTTAGTCTGAAGACGTTGGTAATAAGTCAGTTAAATGGAGACAACAGCCTCAACGGCTTCTTAATACTTTTTTTTTTAGTCCATCCATTTTTCTAATCTTTAGTCACCTAAAGTAGAAAAGCAATTGGCAAAAGACATCTTGGCAGATAAGAAAAGAAGATCAGGCAGACTGAGTTCAAACCAGATATGTACATGCACTGTATAAACAGACATGTAACATTCATTCACATTAGAACAGTGTATTCGGGTGAGTAAGGTATACCAAACTTGTTTGTTTTGACTAAATACCAGAGAGATACTATTTTTTGGTGTCCCTCTTTAAGCTTCTTACAACAATTTGCTGGAATTTTGGCCATTTCCTCCTGAGTCCAGATAGAAGTGGTTTATAGGGCTGCTTTGCCTGTACTCCCTATACACATGTTTTCTTTTGGACTGAGCTGATGTCATGGTTCAGTTTTGGCCTGGCTATCTCCCCCTGTTATTTACCAGCACCTCCTCCTCTCACGCTGCTCAGCCTCCACTCCCTCAGCAATCAGTCACACCTGTTAGGCACTAATTAGTCAGTACTCACTCCACCTGCCAGCCTCTTTACATAAGCCTCCCTCCATCTTCTCTTCCCTGCCGGCTCGTCTTCAGTCATTACAAACACCAAGCATGTCAAGTCCAGTTCTCATCAGCCTCCACTCCCTTTATGTCTGTCAGCTCAGTAAGCTCTCGGCTTCGTCACTGGATCTCCTGCTACCCCTGTGCTCCAAGTAAGCTCTCAGCTTTATTACCGGATCTCCTGCTATCCCTGTGCCCCAAGTAAGCTCTTGGCTTCGTCACTGGATCTCCTGCTACTCCTGTGCTCCAAGTAAGCTCTTGGCTTTGTTACTGGATCTCCTGCTACCCCTGTGCCCCAAGTAAGCTCTTGGCTTCGTCACTGGATCTCCTGCTACCCCTGTACTCCAAGTAAGCTCTTGGCTTTGTCACTGGATCTCCTGCTACCCATGTGCTCCAAGTAAGCTCTTGGCTTCGTCACTGGATCTCCTGCTACCCCTGTGCTCCAAGTAAGCTCTTGGCTTTGTCACTGGATCTCCTGCTACCCCTGTGCTCCAAGTAAGCTCTCGGCTTTGTTACCGGATCTCCTGCTACCCCTGTGCCCCAAGTAAGCTCTTGGCTTTGTTACCAGATCTCCTGCTACCCCTGTGCCCCAAGTAAGCTCTTGGCTTTGTCACTGGATCTCCTGCTACCCCTTTGCTCCAAGTAAGCTATCGGCTTTGTTACCAGATCTCCTGCTACCCCTGTGCCCCAAGTAAGCTCTCGGCTTTGTTACCGGATCTCCTGCTACCCCTGTGCCCCAAGTAAGCTCTTGGCTTCGTCACTGGATCTCCTGCTACCCCTGTGCTCCAAGTAAGCTCTCCGCTTCGTTGCTGGATCTTTTGCTACCTCTGTGCTCCAAGTAAGCTCTCCGCTTTGCTGCTGGTTCTCCTGCTACCTCTGTGCCCCAAGTAAGCATCCCTACATCTCCAAGAACTCTCTATCACTGCACCTCCGGTTCGAAAGTTGTCCAAGCCCCTTCAAGAACTCGTCACAAGATCCTGCTCTGTGTTCTCCAGTCTCTTCCAGTCAGCCTGCTCCTGCACCCATCATCTCCAGTCCGGTAACTAACTCTGGTCTTCATCATCCACAACTCATTACTTTCAATAAACTTCAAGAGAACAAGCTATGTGTGTGCGTGCTCTGTCCGGGTTCACGAAGACAAATCATGACAGCTTAGATCAGGACTTTGTGATGTTCACTTCAAAAATATTGATTGTGTTGTCCAAGAGTAACTTTGTGACTCATTCGGTAATATGTTTAGGTCCATTATTCATCTGAACCATTTGGGTCCAAGTTTTCACAAAGCTGTCCTCCCTAATATCATGAGAAGGTGCTCCAAGGAACATGACGTTCTTTCCTCCTGATTTCTATCTATTTTTTTCAATGCACCGGTCTCTTCTGCAGCAAAGCACGCCCACGACTTGTGTGTGTGCCTTTTAATATCATCTGAAATTATTATTAATTATTAAATAACAGTGCCAGAGACTGCTGACGCCCTTTTGGTGGGTTGGGATTTTTTTTATCTTTTTTTTGGGGGGGGGGGGGGGGGGGGGGGGGGGGGGGGGGGGGGGGATTCTAAGAACAAAGTCATAATATTTCAAGAACAAATAAGTAAAATTACAAGAAGCATTTTTTAATAAGGAGACTTAGAAAAAAGTACAGCCTTCTTCTTGCGTTAAAATGAGGAATGTTGAACATCTTGTAAAGTTATACTTTGGTACCGGTTTCACAGATAAATAAATACAAACCCCCCCTTGTGAATGGCTGTTTTAATAGTCTGTACGCAAAAAGCTGTTTATGGAAAAATATTCACAAAAACATCTTGTGGTAGTCACTTCAGTTCTATATAACATTTTGATAGGTTAACATTACAAATCAAGATGAAAATAGAAAAACTCTAAGAGGAAAATAAATAATGTATCAAATATAGTATGTAGGCAATAAAACGCTCATTGAGACACTTAATTAACATGCACTTTCAACAGCAAGTAAGTTTTCTGTCTAAACATGCACTGAATGCACTGAAACATGAAGTAGAAAAGACTCGACAAATTCATCCTGTTACTGGAAATAACACTTTTTTTATCATAGACATATTCACCCTAATTATATTTATTCTAACTTTTTTTGAATTGGTCTTGCTGGGATCTTCATAAACCTGTGGACAGCAAGAGGTAAGTAGAAATATATATAAATATATACCCATCCAGCCATCATCTATGCCCACCTGGTATTATTCTTGGGCACATAGGGGCTGGAATCTATCAGCAGAGGAGACTCAATTATTCTCAGTTTTTATTTTTTTTAAAGTAAGCGTTGTCATGGAAATAAATAGTTTCCCTGTATTGTTATTATTCCAGTGATGAGACCGTCTTCGTGTGGTTTCAGCGTGTTGGTGTAGATCGCAGCACCTTGCAGACGCAGATGTCAAACAGAGCAGTGTGGTTTTAATGTGGTAATTAGACACCGAGGGCCCGCCTGACTCAAGGACACTTCATGAACACTCAACATCCTCTTCACCTTTAGAAATGCCTCCGCAGCTCTCCTCTTTTATTGCCTTTGGGACTTTTTTGCGAAACAGAGCATCAACCTTTTATTATTTTTTTTAATCTATACATGTACATCAGTCCACATTAGAGCTGTCTTCATGTTCTGCACCACAGAAGACATGAGTGATACTTTACAGCTGGCCGCTCTGCCAGACAAGTCCTCTTTAGGTCCCTGCTCTGCTCTATATGCGCACTCAGTCCCCTTGCAGAGGTTGCACATGAGGCTGGGAGCGGACTAAGTGGAGAGAGATGGAGCAAGATTAATGTGAGGAAATTCATACATTGTCGTGGCTCCAGTAACAAAGGCTTCCTCCAAGAAACGGTGTGACAAGATATTGTGGGAAGTGCATACATCAAACGGGATCCATCTGCATTTCTTTTTTTCCCCCGTCCTGCATCAGATCTGAAATGCTCCGGTAGCACTGAGCATTAGTCTCTTTGACCTCCTTGGAGTCTGAGGAGACGGTGGGGCATGAGGAGATGGATTAGCCGGATGTTCAGCTACCCAAGAAAGCCTTGTCATCTTGCTACTGAGCCACAGCGGGCAGGGACCTCCCATCCTCCCAGGGACTGCAGTATGAGTAGTAATTGGCTGAGGAGACAAGATGCTAGATGGCAGGACCGGCTGAGGTGAAAAGAGAGACGCACATGGTGATAAGTCAAAGCTATTATTCCTGCATCATTTATCCCCTTCCTGCCGTTACTGCAAAAAGTCAAACAGAGAGTGTCAGCATCCTAATCTTGAGGAGGGCAAAAAAAAAATCCAGTGTTTGGTTACAATAAATTTGCTCATCTGCATTGAAGTGTTTCTTGAAATAAGTGTGTTGGAAAAAATGTTCCGGATGAAACTGAGCTAAATTACTGAATTATTTTTTGCATTCATCGGGTTATATTTAGTCAAATTTGCTAATGATGGGCTCCCTTTACTATGTATTGTTACTTCATCAGATCTGGGAAGGCAATCACCCACTGCTTAACAGTATTATAACAAGTTGGTTCAGATAAAGACCTTGCTCAGTAACCAAGCTCACTAGTATAGGATTTCTAGCATTTATTTCTGTTAGTTTGACGACTGTGGCTTTCAGTGAATAAAAACACAACATCCAGTTTGTAGGAGATTAAATGCAACATAGGAGGAATATAAATACATTTTAACACTGATATGTTATGGTCACCGATACCATCCAGGGGTAAACCACTAAGGTCATAACTTAAGAACGTAGACGTTTTTATAGTCTGTTGTATCCAGGCAAATCATTGGAAAGTTTAGGGGAAGGTCAGAGTGGGGTAGAAAGTGTTTCACAAGCAACAGGGATAACTGCAGCGTTGAGAGGATTGTGAAGCAAAGGCCAGGTCAGGAGTTTCGAAGTAGTCCACTGTGTTTAATCAAAGTCCCCTCGGATAACAGGCTTTATGGGGAGACCGATTTAATTCTCCAGGTGGATGTAAATGCTAAATACATGCTTTCATGATCATGGTAACGCTGTGCTCCACTGGTCAGCAAACTGGTCGGACTTAAAAAAAAATGACAGACATCAGAGCTAACAATGCAGGCAGGCTGAAGGTCCATTAACAGAACCTGGGCTTTCTTAAAAACCTCAGGAGACCCACAGGTCGACCATTGAGGCAGTATTGATGCAGCGTTTCAAGCAAAACGAGCCTCACTAACCACTGAGTCCAAAACACTGTATAATACATGGAGATACTTTTCAATAGGCCAATATTTCGCTGTTAAAAATCTGTTTCTATTGTAATATAGAAATTTTCTGGGCAACAATGTTTTAAGGTTTTTATTATTTATTACCAGAATCATTAAAATTAGACACTGAAATATTTCAGTCTGCGTGTAAAAATCAATATAATACGTGGGTTTAAATTCTTTTAGTTGAATTAGTGAAATAAATCTACTTTTTAATTCCATTCTAATTTACTCAGATGTTTGTTTAAACATTTGTGTTTCCTGGAAAGCTTTACAGATTAGTGGCCACGGCAGGAACAAACAGGTCCTGATTTGACAACTAACTAATAGATAGAAATAATAGTAATAATTTAGTTTATAATAATATAAACTAAAGATTCGGTTGTGCAAGTTCACCCTAAGCAAGAACAAGTTCAAAGTTTAATTCAGATGGGTTTAAATTGAATTATTCCATGTTCGGGGCTAAAGTCGTGATCCCAGCATTAATTAATTCTTATTTAATCATATGTTTCACTCAGTATTTAAAGAACATTTTTAACAAATAAAATTGCACAAAAACAAAACGCCCACTCCTTCCATCCCAGAGGCAAGAACGCAGGGACCCAGAGCAGCAGTGTGTGGGATCTACCCGGAGAACTTGCCCCCTTTCCAGAAAGCAAGCGCCCTGCTCTAACCACTAGGCCACCACTTCCTGTTGTACAGTACTTTTAACTATACTTACCTCTATCATGGTCAGAGAGACATTTTACAAATGTTTTACAGTGCAGCTTGATTGATCTGGTCCTCTCTGCCATATCTGCCAACTGGTCACAATCTGTGCCTGCAGTCGGCTCCGCGATGAAGGAAGATCACTGGGGTATAGGAACAAGTCCGGATGATGTATTGGTTTTTATCCTTAGGACATGACCCTTTTGGTTTATGCTAAAGTTTAAGGCAAAGGGAGAGTCGTAAATTATCAAAGCACCTTTGTGCAAACAACGGTAGATAGATCAGTGGCAAACAGCCTGAATGCATATGAACAAAAGTCACCAATTTTCTGCCTTTAAAGGCAACCCTGCATGAAGTAGCTAAAGTTTCCTCTAAAAATGTTACGTTTACAGCTTTCACAGCAATACCACCTTGGATGAACATGCTCATTTTGACCACGTTTATGCACAACAGTGGCTATGTCTGAGAGAATAAGACAGTATAATATAGGAGCTGATAAAAAAAATGGCATGCAATAATATCAACAGAATTGATTTTTTTTTTTTTTTAATTTACCATTATTCAGCTATTTTTTGAAGACTTCCACATAAAAAAAGATAAACGAAAAGTTCATGTTGGAGCTGTGAGATTACATCAGGAATCATAGGTGATGAAGCACGAACACGAATACTTCTGATTTTACTCAGCAGCAACTGATCTCTGAACAGATTCTGGTGAGGCTTGATCTCCCGGTGGGTTGCATAACAGTGTTTAAACACCTTGACAATTTTGTTAATTAACAACACCTCATTACTTCGGCTAGAAACCGATCCAGCTGAAAGTGTTTGAACACCTTTCCGGGTAAATGATTAATAAGGGCCTTTTGTGAGAGTTGCACTTACCTCGAGCGCAACTTTAAAGGGAGAAACTACGAGGAACAAAAGCATTAAACATGCATTGCGTATCACTCATCGCGGGTCATCATGCTCAGCGCGGTGTAAGAGAGGCCGAACAATCTTCATTTTGACCATGACGAGCCTGAATAATTTAAAACGCAAGTTATTTGTAACCATCCAGTTTTCACTGGAGTCAAGCTGAGGAAATGTGCTGTGACAGATAGCTCACATCTCTGGTTACATGCTGCTGTGGCTGAGCTTCGTCTGAACATCAATAACGCAGGTCTTCACTGCCTCATCTGACTCATTAACTCTGATACTGGTATGTTATGTAAAAGACCCGTCCGACTTTGCTCTACCATGTTTTTTTTTGCAGACCCCGTGATTACATATAGCCCTGTGAAAAAAAAACTGGGACACCTTATTACAGCCTGTGTGTCTCACTGAAAGCTTTGGGCATTTGGATATTTATCATTAATTCTAACAAATACAAGTAATATAAATAGACTATATAAACTGATGAAAAGACCTTTTAAAATGTTCTGAATAATACAAATATTCAATTGTAGGTGAAGGACCAATTAGAGCAGGGATGTCAAACTCATTTTTATATGTGGCCACTTTAGCGTCATGAAGTCATTGAAAGGGCCGGTTGCACGTGTACAGACGATACTTTTCATTTCATAATTTCATTCCAGGTCACATAGAAGTATAAAAAATGCACAGTAACTTAAAAGTAGCACCCTTAGGCCCAGTTTATACAGTTTATCTGCAAAAAAAAGTTGATACTGGGGTGAGTTACACTTACAGGAAGCACAATTTTAGCCACTTTATACACTTTAAAAGGATATATGCCTCGATTTTATGAAATGATATGCCTTTTTGTTGGCTCTTGAGGGCCGGATAATTTACCTAGATGGGCCGGATTCGGCCCGCGGGCCTTGAGTTTGACACCTGTGAATTAGAGCCTCGTCCCTTTTTCCTCAAGTTTTCGTGAAGGAGTAAAACAAAATTTGATTTTGGTGTTTAAATGCAAAAAACAAAAACAGAAAACCTTTTTTCTGTCCCTAAAATAACTTTAAGAAATTACACATTCTTATCCGAGCATTCAATCTGACTTTGGAAATTGCCTTGAGATGACATGTATCGTGAAGTGGCGCTATATAAATAAAATAGAATTTAAAAGAATTGAATTAAATAATTCAGGAATCAACTTACAGGAATCCCTTTTGAGAGACATGCTGGAGAACCTACAAACTTGCAATTTTCTGTTCTCTATTTGTAAAAAAAAAAAAAAAAAAAAAAAAAAAAAAATGACGGTTGAGTTGAGCCGCAGACACGTAATCATGAAACAGGCCACACGTCTGTATTGACGTCCTGCTGCCAGCACCTCGTAGTTTCTGCCGATCGATTGATGGAATTGCCGCTCGGGTCCCATTTGACCCCGCTGTGGGCCGGTCCACCTGCAGACTGACTCGTGCTGACAGTCCAGGAACAAAACAAACTCAAGGACCAACGGGTCACGATGTTGGCTTTCCTCTGGTGCCGTGACCCAGCAGTCAACCTGGTGATGTGTTCAGCGTTCTGTGGCCAGGGGGGGAAAAAAAAAAAGAAAAATTACTATCATGAAACATGATGAGAAAAGCAGGAACAGGGAGCAAACCTATAGTCAGGCAATAACTGATATGTCCTCAAGTAGTCGATCAGAGCAGCTGTGATTATGATCAGTTCCTGCTGCAGGGCAGCCAAGCTTAGGAGAAATCACACTTTTGCCCTCCGATGCTTTCAGCGCTGTCGGACGGGGCTTCAGAGCATTAGCGACCATTTAAAAAGTAAGATTAGATGTGTTGATGTATGATGATATCTTGCTGTTTCCCTCAGTTTTCCCATCGACTTAGGAATACCTGAACTAGTTAGTCTGGGAATGTGTTTACTGAATGCTAGACACCACAATTAGCAGCATTCAAATACGGTTTTCATCATACTAACATTACCCAGGGCTCACACACTGTGGAACAAAGAGAAAAAGACATTGCAAATAAATACACTCGCCACCCACTTTATTGGGTACATCGGTTTAGTTTTTCACACAAATCAGCCAATCACATGGCAGTATTATCCCTCGGGTGCCAATAATTGTAGCACCAACGTTTTTTCTTAAACACTGTTATTTGCTAATATTTAGAAATCCTCATCAGCCAGTAAATGCCATGTGTTCTGTTGCAGTCAGAACCATTTTACTTTAATAAAGCAAGGAGGAATGGTCACAGAAAAGTGCAACTGGATCCATTTCTTCAATGAGCTTTGAAAAGTTAGCACAATTTTGTGCTGTTTATTAAATAAATGAGACCATGTGGAGCTGCATTTTTTTCATTCAACACTAAACAGCAAAAAAAATGATTAAAAGCATTTCTGTATAGAGCATTCCTATAGATGAATTAGAAAATATCTTACACAGGGCATCAGGTAAGACAGAAAGTGATGTAACCTAGCGCCAGCTGTTACTTTCAACCTTGAAAGCATCCTCTGCAGTTCAACTCAATCTTATTTTTTTTTTCTGGCTGAAATGCAGCGAGCCTTTCCTTTTGTCTTCTTTTATAACGATAAATTGAAGAAACTCAAAAGTCTCTGATGACATCTTAGCCCCAACTGAAGCGTTTGGCAGCACTGACAGAAGATCTAAGAAAACCTTTTTACACCAACTGTGAATTATAAGAGTTTTTTCTTGATACTACAGTATATCTGCTGTTTTTCTTTAGCTTTTTATTAATAAATAATAACTCACCAAACAACAGTAGAAGGACAAAAATGCATTTGCAGTTGGTTTATTCGGTTTTTTTTATATATGTCATAACTTTTTACATGTCTTGTCCTTGCATCTAGGCAAACAGTATATAGTAAGTTGTTTTTGTACTTCTTTTTTATGTTTTGTGTCCTAAGCTAGCAAGTTCTGCACTCTGTATGGTGATTTGTTTTTGTACAGCCCTCAGACACTTTTGGAGAAAGATTAACATTAGCATTGGCATTAGCACATTCAATGGCTCCGTCCAAAATGCTCCAATTATAGCTCCTGTTCTTTTTCCTTTCATGAGGTCATCAGTAAGAACCTGTGGGTAGGAAAGGAGCATGGGACTGCTGCTCTGATTTCAGACAGCCTTTAAGTCATACATCATTACATGACAGAAACACACATGGTTGATTGTAGTCAAATCAAATTTAGCTCCTTTGCACTGTTCGGACAGCACAGATCATGGCAAATGCCGGCCCACTTCTGTTTAAAGAGTCCTTACTCAAAGATGTTTTTGGATGCAGCCAATTATTTTTATTTTTAACTTTATGATTTTGTTTGTTTGTTTATTATGTCATTAGCTGGCTGCTTAGGAGAATAGTAGGATGCTTTATAATAATAATAATAATAATAATAATAATAATAATAATAATAATAATAATAATAATAATAATAATAATAATAATAATTATTATTATTATTATTATTATTATTATTATTATTATTATTATTATTATTATTATTATTATTATTATTATTATCATCATCATTTTGTGACTTCCTTAAATCATTTTGAACAGCAATTTAAAGCAATTTAAAGCTGACAAGCTGACTGGTTATGTGCACCTCCAGACTTCAGTAGCTTGGCAACAACAAACTCCAGCTATGTTCCTGTTTTTTAGTGTCACCAGGAAGCATTTCCATTGTGCTTCTACTTGGCTTTATAATTGGCTGTGTTCTGATCTGTTATTTAAGCCCCTTTATTCTTTTTGCTGCACTTTCCTATTTGGATGCAATTTCACTAAAGGTTTTAAATGCCAAAGTGGTCAATACATTTCCTTACCTGCTTGTGCTTAGGGCTTTTGTTTTCTGAAGCTGGTGTGTGTTCGGATGCAACGCTGTTTCATAAAAAAAAGCTTTTATTGAAGAATATCCAAATACTCATGAGATACTGTTGAATATTATAAGCTGGTGTCTTAAATGCAACATATCACTAAATACTAGTAGAGCGTCTGAAATCCATTCAGCCTGTGGTTGTATAATATGATAAATGAAATCATTTCTTCTCATTTCCTCACGTTAGACCACAGGCACTTTTAAAATGTTGCAAAGTGTAAATTACACTGTTTAATTGAACAGAGTTAAAGTGTCCTAATCCAGTATTTGTTGATGAAGGCATTTTCCTGCCATGGAACAACACCTAGTGTCTTTATGGTAATGGGTATCAATTGACTTTGGCACGCATCGATTTCATGGGCTTCATTTCACAATTGCAGAGTCTTGAGGTGTAGGGGTGGGGGTGGAAGTGAGAAGCAGAGAGAGGGCGAGAGAAGCCATTTAAGCCCTGCTACACTTTTCTGACAATCGATAAAATTCCATTTACAAAACAAAAGGCTGGTGGCTCAGTTAATTGCTTCATGAAAGTAATCGCCAACACAACAACATCTATGTGGTTAAAGTACTTGCAAAAAAAGAAAAAAACAAAGCAGATTGGGGCGTCACTAACAGGGGTGCATAACTCTGGCCCCTTCACAGATTCCTGTAAAAGAACTGCCAAGACTCTCCTAGATGCTGCAGTCTTGCAGAACGTTATGATTTCTAATAATTACAGCTATTAAAAATAATGTATCAAAACCAGCAAGTAGAATGTCGTAGGAACATACAGAATTTACGTCATGGTGAAATTCAAATTCACATATCACTGTTTGCAGAAAACCAACCTTTTAGCCACTAGGGGGGGCTAGACCTGCAACTTCCTGGTTTAGTGCTCCTGAAGACCACTGGCAACACTGCACTGTCGCAAAATTAACCAGCCTCCCTCCGTGTTTTGGAATCTGATAGCAGACCACTTTGGATCAGCAGATTGAGGAGTTGTTGAGTTACTTGTAAAGACAAGGCCACATTCACCCCTCTAGATTAAATCCTACATCAGAGAACCAAAAATATGTCTGATCAGGTAAGTGTCATATGTGTTTTGTTGTGTTGTTACGGCAGACTGCCGTAACCTAGAATGGGTCATGTGACCTAGGGTGTTGCTATAGTTCGCATGACCCATTCAGCAAAGGATCCGACCCTCTCAAGTTACATAGGTGAGGTTTTGAGAAAGGCAGCCTGCATAGAGCCCCGAGACACACCAAGTGCTGTATATTGAGCTAAACAATCATATAACTGCCGAAAACTGTTCCTTTTATTTCTCGTGAAACTCTGCTGTAATTGAAACAAGCCACACACGGGCGACCAGAATCCTCAAAACTATAAAAATGTCCCTTTTTAGCGTTTTAGCTAAAAAAAACTTGGCCATTTTGCAATTGCTTGAAAACAAAATGTCTTGCAAGACTGTTTCATTTGCATGTTTTTTGTGGCACCAGCAGTAGAGTTGAGGAAATATAGTTGCGTGTAATGTCCAAGGGCCATCCTGGAAGATCTCTGAACGTGGGTCGCGCACACTACCCCTGCGCCACTACTGTGCCCCCATTTTGCATTTTTTCTTAAACAAATTCTGTAACATACCAACTTTACCCCTCTTTAAAAACCCTCTTATTTGTGCCGCATAGAAAAATGCAGAAAATGACTCTAAATAAATGACACGTAATAAAAAAAAACATAGTCACAGACATTTTGAAATGCGCATTTTCTCACACCAGAATTTTGTTTCACAAATGGCACCTTGCCAAAGTACTCACCTTGAACATGTGTACAATTTATCACGTTAAAACCACAAATCTCAATGTATTTTATTGATATTTTTAGTGACAAACTAACAAATGGAGCACCACATGGTGAAATGTAATGAAAGTGATTTTCCCCCACTTATTTTACAAATGAAAATTTGGCTGTACACATGTATTGGTTGCCCTCTACTCTGATACCCCTAAGTAAACCAACAACCAATAGCAAGTCACTTAATTTGTAAATAGAGTTCACCTGTGTGTCCTTTGCTTTCACAAAGAAATTCTGGACGGCTTTTTTTCCTTTGCACTTGGACTGTTTCTAGAAGCAGTAGAGACCCAAATAGAAGTACAAAAAAATGCAGAAAGAGATTTTTTCATAATAGGTCACCCCTATCATCTGCTGTCACAAACAATTTTGTGGCTCTACAGAGATGTGTGAATTTGTCTGTTTTGTTCACATGTTACACCTATTATTGTGGTATAAATACACCAAATCACAGAAAAATTAAATATTCTGATGTTCCAGTTTTCCTTACTGCTCATATAATCCTGTGCTGCGCCAATGAAGTTAATGAAGTTGTTCAATGGACTCAAAATAAACACAACAAAAACCAAAGAAATTGTTTTTGGATCACAAGCTGGCTGTCATAAAGTTCTTATTGTAATCCATAGTCAAGAAATCAATCAGGTACTGCTCTTGAAATTCTTATGAGTCCCGATAGACCATCTGCTGTCTTGAGAAAACCACATTTACAGGTCTGTAAAAATACAACAATATTTCCTTTGATGCCTGAGGTCCTTTGGCACAAAGAAGAAAGTTCTTCTTTTGTTTTATATGCGTTTGAGAAAATGAGTGTTTTACTACTTGGTATTACGATAGGTAGACCACTCTCATCTTGCAAAGCAGGATCACATGTGGAGATGTGTTTTCTGTGCTGTGTTTTCTAGTTACTTCATTCAAGAGGTAAGATGCTGAATTTTGTGTAACTTGCCTGAGAAAAGCAATGTGGGCAAAATACGAGCCCTTGAAATGCCGGTTGCTCCTTTTATTTTTTTAATTTAGATGTTTGCTCGCTTACTTTGCCCCTGCTTCTTTAAGAAACGTGTCCTGCATGTGTGCACTAACGTGTAGATAAAAATATTCTCCAACAACTGAGAGGGATTAATGTAATTTGCTTCTTAAAAGTAAAAGCTGCATTCGCATTAACCGTCTCTCAAGTGATGGGGACACACACGCGCGCGCAGAGTAGGTGGAGGGTTGTTCTGTTAGCTGTGGGGATTGACAACAAGGTGGGCTGCAAACTTCAGCGGTGCTATGGTCCACCGAACCTGAGTGGTTTTTGTTTGATGGAGTCAGTGGAGCAAAGAGGCGTTTTGGGTCTGCCGGCCGTCTGTCTGACAGCGTGCATCAAAACCCGTATGAATAATTGTCTAATGTAAGACAGAACAGCTTTCCTGACAAACGCGCTTCTCTTCAAGAGAGGATCAAATGTTTTCCAACAGTGCTGCTTTGGCTTGATAACAATCAAATCATTGTAAATCACTTCTTTAATTCCCCATGTAAGAGTTCATTTTTTCAGTTATTGCTGATTACCTGGAGATCACATCTATTTTACACATCATTAGCTAGGAGGAGTAATAAAAAAAAACCCTCCCGTTTTACATTAAGCCTATTGAATATTTCATAAGATAACACATCGGGATTGGGACCCTCACGAAGTAAAGAAGGGAATATCTGAACAGCCGACACATTCTCCATCCATCTTTTGTAGAGACTGAGCCGGTTGATTAAAGTTATCAGACATAACGCTGTTGCCAATCTTTCAAATATCAATCACATTACCTAAAGTACGGATTGCTCACCACTAAACATTCACTACATCCAAGCTCACCCCTGTGCCATGTCAACAAATCCGATTCCTCAGAGGTTACGTCACAATATAAATCCAGGCAGCTCTTCCTTTAGGAGGCCCAGGTGTCTTTTTGAAAAGTGAGCCGCTCCGATGAAGGCATCTTCTGTCCATTCAAATGGAGCCTTTTGAAAGGAGAGAAGAGGGTTTCTATATATGCGTTACCATGAAATTGCCTGTCACAGTACGTAGCTGTGCTTAGTGTTTTCACTTTTCAAATGTCTCTGGAAAATGTCAGTGGATCGTAATTCTCTATAAAACTGAACTACAACGAGTTCTTCAGTCATATGAGGTATCTTAGTGGTAGTTTAGGTGGATTTATTTATTGCAGAATTTTTTTTTCCATTTTAAATCTTTAAAACAGAAGGTTTTGCTATACCTCTCCCTCTTTTTATTCCTTCTAACCAATACGAGCACGTAGTTGTGTATCTGACCGTTCTGTTGTAAGTCAGGAAACGTCATCAAATAAAAAGATAGGAATATTATCCACCAATTAATATCAGTTTAGAAATAAAAGATCAAATACTTTACTCTTTATTCCTAATACCAAAAATCAAAGCTGATTTGCTCTCAGCTGCGTTGCTAATCCATTTCAGACAGCAACTCTTCATCTCTGGTTGTCAGTCGTAGCCCAAGCAGTGGGGAAACTCTTTTCAGCTTCCTGCTTTTAAAAGTGCACACCTGTTGGGATTTTGATAGTGGCTTTAAATGTATATTCTTCTGTCGCTTTTGTTTTGATTCCTCATCTGTCGGTTACCGATGGAAAATAATCCACTGTTTACAAGAATAATCCATCTTTAGCCTCCATGGAATGAAGCCACAGCCAAAGCTTTATCTGAATAAGGATGTAGACACAAACAGCACAAAAAGTAGGCAATTATATGTCTTAGCTTTGAAAGGACATAGACTAACATCCTACATGTCTAGGTTTGCCAGTATCATAATTTAGCTAAACTTCTACCCAGTTACTTAAAATAAATCTGGCTACATACTAACACAAATGGCTTTCCTGCAGCTGCTACCATCATACTGACAGTTGCGACCATTATAATCCTTGTGTTGCACCACCAGGATCAAGACGGATACACCAGCTATAATATGCAAACATGTCATTAAAGCAGGTTGTTCTAAACCACGTCAGATTGCAAAATAAAAAGCTCTAATTCTAAGCCACTGTGTAATACCTCAACTTTTAATGTACCTGCCAATACTATCAAAGTGTTAAGACAAAAAAGAAATACATCTACCACTTATGTGCTAATAATATCAAAAGCGGAGAAAGTTATGCCAGATTGTTACAAGAATAGCAAGTGAGGAGCGACAAGTTAGACACAACATAATGAACTGAACAACAAACTTTTAATTTAGAGTCAACCGGACTTTAGCTCAGTTTGTCTGAAAACGTTTTGTCACCTTAATCCAAGAGTCTTTGTCAATTCTGGTGGCAACGAGTAGTCGGAGCACTGCTTTTTTTGCATCCCATGTCAGATGCAAAGCAATGACCCACCCGTCACTGTGCTGGATCTCTTTTGATCAGCCATCTTGGTCAAAAGAGAAAAGCCTACACTGAACAGAGGGGAGGATTGTTCTTCCAAATCACCAGTGTTTACAGCTTGGTCCTCCAAATCATTCCAAAGAGATTACGTCAGCATCTCATCATGATTCAGGTGACAAGTTCTCCACTCACACCAAGCAATAGCTTCCAACGACCCAGGACAGTCGACAAAGACTCCTTGATAGGTGTAGGAACGTGTGTTCAGAAAAACTGGGCAAAAGCTCGGTTGTTTTCCGATTTAAGCCTGTTTGCTGTTGCGATGACCCGGATAACTGAGAATTTGCACAGGCATGATGAACTGAAGAAAGTTGCTTTATTTTATGGAGCAGTCTCTGGCTACAATGGATATAGTAATATAGTAATGTAATAGTAATATCATCTTAATTGTCATTGAAACATACATTACAATGAAATTTGTTCTCTGCTTTTAACCCATCACCCTTTTGGGGAGCAGTGGGCTGCCATGTGCGGCGCCCGGGGAGCTATCGGGGGTT
This sequence comes from Fundulus heteroclitus, assembly GCF_011125445.2. Classification (NCBI taxonomy): domain Eukaryota; kingdom Metazoa; phylum Chordata; class Actinopteri; order Cyprinodontiformes; family Fundulidae; genus Fundulus; species Fundulus heteroclitus. The sequence continues at coordinate 24,771,913 of NC_046367.1, forward strand.
AAGGGTCTTGCTCAGGGACCCAGAGTGCAGGCTGTGGGGATCGAACCGGGTACTTGCATCCTTCTCTGAGTGCAAGCGCACTGCTCTAACCACTCGGCCACAACCGCCCCAACTTTTCCAGCTATGTATGGTCTGGAAACGTTGGGAGTTTGTTGAAGTTAGAGAATTTATTTTACTGCTGTGACTATTACCAACATTAGATAACAGTGCTAGGCGCTGCTGTTATAGCTAACAGTGCTAGTTGCTAAAAGTAGCATAAACATTTGAAAAGCATATACAGTATAATATTTCCTTTTTCTATGTCAAAAAAGCTCACTAAATTAAGTTATATATATATATATATATATATATATATATATATATATATATATATATATATATATATATATATATATATATATATATATATATATATATTATTATTATAATCCAGCAGTTGCATTATGTTATTAGCATTTTTTTTTTAGTTTTTAGAAGACACATTTCTTAAAAATATATATATAAAATGTTAAAATCTCCACCCATACTCGCTCTACACTCTGTTTAGGATTTGCAGCAAAAGATCCCTCTGAAGCTTTTTACGCAATTGTTAGAGATTGTACTGCATACCAGTGTTGCCATATCTTGCGAGAGAAACAAGCATCCAGCCCTATAAAAACAAGCCCAGGGGCAGATATTGCATTAGTGTGGTCAGGTTTCTTCATTGCTCATGTTTATGATTGCTTATTTTATAGCCCAAATAAGCAAATTCCCAGTCAAAAACAAGCCAAAAAAAAAAAACAACATCCCGCAACCAAAAATTACATGTGATTAAAGATGAAAATTAAGCCCAAAGTCGATTCTAATAAGCTGATTTGCCAACATGCAGGAAACTGGCTGACTGGAATTGTACAATTTTCAACTTTTCCCGATCGGCTGGTCAGAGAGAATGTCTTTCCCAGCAGGTCGCACTGACAAAGACAGGGTGTGGAAAGTGTTGCAGTGGAGGAACAATCTGAGTTAGCCATTTATAGTATCAATTAGGTGTGTGAAAATCAACGCAGAGGAAGCTCTAAAGCTTTTAGAAGCTTCCGCAAAGGGTTAGTTAGACATAGCATATAGCCTAATTACCATTTTGCCGTTGTTGTGATATAATAGGGAAACACCGTTTAACTGCGTAGGAGTGCACACACACACGGTACTGCTTTAATAAAAACGACTTTGCATCGATGTCTGTTCGTTTTCTATTGTTTTCTATAGCCTAACCCAGACCTTAACCCTCAACCTAACCTAAACTGAAGTCACAACTAACCCAAAAACGACACTTTTGCTTGTAGGGAACAGACTTTGGACCCCACAAGGAGCAGTGGGTCATCACAGTGTAGTATGTGGTGGGAAAATGGTCCTTAAACTGTAACAAATGTTAGACCACGCACACACAGACAGATCCCACAACTACTTTATTCCTTTACTGGCAGCCCACTTTAGAAACACTGCTACTGTTGTGAATAATCTTTTGTCTCCTGTCGCAGATCCAACACACTGCTGTCTGTTGTTTGATTAACCTGCTGATCCGATGGACCGAGGAAGATTTTTCTGTCTGGTTTCAATAAACAAAGCCAGTGGATCGCTGCTTGCCACAGCATGGTACTCTCAGCTAGCACATCCTGCTTACACATAGTGCCAGAAACTGATCGCAGTGCAGCTCGGCACGTTGCCATTGTGTTTCCTCTAGTTTTGTTTCTAATTCAGATTAATATCTTACTAAAGCTAGGCTAGTTTAATTAACGTCTGGCATGAGGTCCTACCAAAATGGTTTATATGGACAGTTTCCCTTTTTATTAGACGTGGTAGGAACTTACAGCAGTTAGAGGGATCCTTCGCTATGGTAAATACAAGCCAACAGCTTTACAGAACGGGGAAAACAGCAAATCTTTGCCATCTAAAACAATTTAAATACATTGTGTCATGTTTGTAGACATTCCTTCAACTTTTACTCAAGACAATTTAACCTTTTCATTGCTTAACAAAGTGTCTCCTGAACGAACAGGGGGGCGATTAAATTATAAGACAGAACTCTGAGAGGGTATTAATAGTAAGGACTAAAAATTTTGATTAGTTAAATATTATTTAAGCATACGAGTTTGTAAATGTAATGTTCAGGATTGGTTACATTTTAAACAATATAACTTTCTTTGGTAACAAATCCCAAATCCTTTTTATTAGAGTTTACCTGAAGTTGTTGGTTCAGTCTCTGTCATTTGTCACATGTACCATCGAGTAGAAAACTGGATGGCTGACATCCTTACAGAGTTATATAGACTGAAAAATTGAGAAGTATATGACATAAGTGAAATTTAAGAACTTTTAAAAGACTGATGGTTGAGGGAGTTTATGTGCAAGAATGTTGACTTTTAACTAGTTTAGCAACTAATGCTGAAGCTAAACTTGCTGGCCAGTTTGGCCCCCTAATCCTGAAACAGTCTTTGCCACTGAATGGCACATCTGGTTGTCAAAGAAAGGCTTTACATGGCACCTTGTTAGAATACATTTTAAAAGTTGTTTCCCAGCTTCAGCTTGTTTAGCCAAGTGCTAATGCTGAATGCAAACTTGCTAGCAAGCTGAGCTTCTTAGCCCTGGGGTAGTTGTAACCCAGGCAAATCTTAGCTGTGGTGGACAGAGGAAAAAAAGTTAAATGTCATCTTGGTAGGAAAGATTTCAAAAGTTTCATAATTTATTTAAATCTATTTTAAACACTGTTTAAATTGTGGTAATTTTTTTTTTTATTGTTTTTGCACTTTAACACTTCTTCTCAGATATATTGATTATGTATCCAAACAAAGATTTTATCTGATTAAATTTAAACTGAGTTTTTTTTGTTCGGTGTACCAAATGGTCATCCTCTTATCTGACCAGAAAAAGCACTTGTTCTACAACCACTTATTTTTACTGATTCATAGCTGTCATTTTGGGGACTGTAGCAGATCGATACCAGGATGTGCATGAGAAGCCTCGGTGCTTTGAGGAACGTTTAGCAGGAAAACCTCTGTGCTCAGCAATCACGTGGAAGCATTTTTCAAAATATTGTCTCTGAAAAAACAGACCTGCAGACCACGTACCGCGTATACTGACAGTTGCAGCATGAAAAAAAGGAAAAAAGTACCATTGTTTTATCCTGGAAAAAGGCGTTATATGAAGGTCTGAGGAACACGACACAGTTCAAAGGTGTTGACCTCCAAATTCTTCTGAGTAATTGGACAAGGATGTGTGGTCAGATCTCTGTAGACCCAGCCTCGCATTTTACAGAGGGACTGCAGGGTTGACTGAGCCGTATATGTTTTTCAGTAGCTTTACACCGATGTAAAAGGAATCCAGCCCCTCACAATCTCCTCTGTGCACTGCCTGCAGTTGTACCTCATTACTGTTCTAGGAGTTCATGTCACACAAAAAAAAAAAATAAATCAGGCTTTGAAATGTAGGCTCACCTGCTACGTCGGTAAAAACAATGTTTACATGATTGGGCTTTGATCATTCTATTAAGGCGAGCTTTCGCAGAGACAAAATACCAGAAACCACCATTATTTGATCAAAGTTATGGTTCCTTGAACATGAGAACAGCAGTTCCTTGTGAATAATTCACTCAGCAGTTATCACATCAGTGTATTAAAAAAAAAAAAAGATATGACTCATGAAGTCAAACCTTTAAAGTCTGCAGACATGTAGTGAGTATGCAGCTGAGAAGGTTTTAATAGCCTCACTTTATCATCGCAAACTGTGCTCATTAGACTAATAAGGAACTGCACAATGGGTTCTGGAAGTAGCAGGCTGGCTATGCCCATGAAGCTAAATCAATTTTTTCCTTTACTCAAAATCAGTCCAAAATCCAGGGTTTTAGCTTTTCTTCAACCACAAGCAGGGAAATAGCTTTTCATGCTAATTTACGACGCCCCACACATATATTGTCTATAATTATCCACTTACTCCTTAACTATACCTACCTGTTTCCAGTGAGGGTGAGAGCAGGGTACGTCCTGGACAGGCTGATAGTCCATCGCAGGGCAACACAGACACACGACTATGCAAACACACTCAGACCTAAAGGCAACTTTTCTCTGAGCGAGGAAGCCGGAGTATCCGGAGAGAACCCGCTCATGCCTTGGGAGAACATGCAAAAACTCCATGTGAAATCATCTGGCCGAGATTCAAACCCAGCACCTTCCTGGGTTTGAAACCATCGCTACTTAAAACCAGGTATTTGCATTCACTTTATAAAACGACACAGAACCTTTTTATTTCTTTTTTTTCCTCACTGTCCAAACCCGACTAACATTTTACAGTTTTAGGTTACTTAGGATGATCAATATTATTTATATTGGCTAAGTGTCAAAATAATGAGGGAAGGAATATTTCAGACAAATCTTTTAACTTCAAATTCAAAATTTACATAAGTTTGTGTTGCCTTAAAATACATAGAAAATGTGCCTCTTTTTAATTTAGAAACTGTTCAAAAGCTTACAAAGCTATGACGCCGTCATCAAAGCGTCCCCATTCTGTTTAAAGACATTGTAGTATTGTGTGAGAAAACAGCTTGTGTCAATTTACATAGAGTAAATTTACACAGCAAATGGTTTCATCTGTTGGAAGTATGTGAACTTACATAATATTTAGATATATTTTTTGTTTAAAGTGGGACACTGAAAAATCAGTTTTAAAGGGCTAGAAAAGCACTGTTCCTTCACCCTCAACCATACCTCAGAAACAATTGGTATCCCTTCCCCTTTGGAAACAAAGGGTTAGACTAGTTGACAAGGTGTAAAATAAAAAGGAATTTAGCATGTATTTAGACACATTGTTATCTCCACATGTTAATTTTATATTTTTTTAATAATCTCCTACATTATTTGTTGTGGTGTGGTTTAGCCACAACAGGCAATTATAGCTTCTCAGCGGCTACTACTGTGACACCAATGACCCTAAGGTAGACTTTCCCTTAAACTGCTTTCAAGAATAAGTTTAATAAAATGACACATTAATGTGTGTGCTTACCAAAAATGTTGGGACAAAATACCCATCTACAGGGTTGCAGATAGCACCAGAGATAACTTTGTACATATTACCGTTTAAATAGGTTTGCAGCATTTGAAAGTTCCTCAGGAAAAATGTCTCTTTTGTTCCAAACGAAAATTGTTTTAAAGTGGCTGAATTGGTTTTTGATTTCAAATTACGGACTAATTCAGATAGATAATTGTGCACATACCACGGTCTAATTTTGAATAATAGAATTGTCACCGTTTACTCATTGCTTTTATTATTTTCTTCCCCAGCCCTTTCTCTGCAGCCCTACTCCTTTCTCAGTATTGCAATAATGCATACACTCATCTTCCCCCCCTATTCTGCTGACTCTCAGCAGGACGGGGATTATAGCCTTGGTTTAAACCTTTCCAATGCTGCTGGCTTCATCCTCTCTGCCAAGCAGAGTCTAAAATGAGCTTCTGGAAGTTAGATTATCAGCACCATCTACACCCCTCTCGGTGCAAAGCTAATGCTTTAGTGGAGTTCATTACACTGTAAATGTCATCTTTAAGGCAATAAGTCAGACACCGTAAAGTGCATTTCTTCTCTAGAATAAAAGTAACATGTCGCGGGAATCTCCAATTCTATTTCTGCACCTTAGTTAGGATTGTAGTGCAAAAGTAGGTTTGTTTTGGACATGAATACCTATGAATAAGTGCAAAATTTGTTTAAAATCACCATGTTGGGGAACCACCTGATTATGAGGGATGAATAGCAAAGCTACTCTGCCCGTTGTTGTTTTATGAATACCTAACTCGTAAAGTGTAAACAATAGATGCAGGAGTGAATTCCTGACCTCTCATACAATCAGTACTACACAGATACAGAATAAACACAACTCTTTTCAAAATACAAGAACATATTGAGAAAATACTTCAAACTCAAAATAATTCAGTCCCCAAACTCCTTAACTAGACTTAGGCTCCATCCAAATACCCTAAAAAATAGCTCCTAGCTCCTGTTCCCTGACCAGCCGTCGTTCCAACCTTCAACTGCATTGTTTGCCAGCTCACTGTCAGGTCCAGTAGCATTAGCATAATTGTTAGCATTAGCAAATGTTTAACCTGTCCAGAAGGAAAGCAGCAACCTCCGTATGGCTTCTGAGCCCCTTTGCTTCCTTAAGTCGGCACCAACACTCAAAAGCTTGACCGATGTTTACCCTCGTTTTGCTTCTTTTTTAGTCCACTTGAATCTTGATATGTAACGATTTTGGAAAGTGCCTTAAAATGACATGTTTCATGAATTGGCACTGTGTAAATAAAATTGAATTGAATTGAATTGAATTGAATTAATGCCAGTGCCATCATGAAGCTAGTATGATCTGGCAGCAACAGAGCTCCGTCTCATGTCACTTTAACCTACTATTCCTATTGGTGCAGAATCCTATCATGTCAACAATGGCCTCGTAACCAGAAGTAAATATTTATATATTTTGGACCCATCAAAATTTACAAAAACATTTATTTATATACTTTGGATTTATTGTTCAGTAAAATTAATAATTTTGCTCAGCACCACTCTAGACACTCTGTGTATTTTTTTTAATTAATTGTTTTGATAAAAAAGTTGTAGCTATAACCTTTAAATAATTTTTCTCTGTGTAGACACAACTTCTTATGTGAACCGTTCAGATGAACAGGAGTACAGCCGATGACCACTGAGTTGCGTGGCGGGTCTGATGAGCAGAAAGGACATGGGGGCAAGTGTCTACTTGGACTGGGCGCACTGTACTGTGGTTTCATTGCCGCCTTTTTCAGGGCGATTGAAAAACCGCTTCATTGTCGTAATTAGGAACACCGTATATTGTTCAGATTCTGTTCTGCAGCAGCTCATGACTAGCCAGGTTTAGCCAGAATTAAGCAAATAGTCTTATTTCCAGACGAGGACAGAAACGCCACGTACACAAATGGCAGACCATCCTCGTTTTAGATCCAGTATTGTTTTTGAAGATATAGTCTTTTACTCGGCTGGGACGTCAACATGCGTGTCCCTCAATGCAGTGGTTACTGTGGGCAAAGAGAAAGAACATGTTTTTTCGGTCTATGGTATCCCAGCGATCCCAGCTGTGATGACTCCGTCCTGGGAGCTGTGCATGAAAATTGGTTTGTACTGTGCATTCAGGGCTTCAGAGTTTTTACAGGTCTCATTTGGTTCTGTGGTACAGTTCAGTCCATTGTATTACTTCTATGGATAGTCCCAACAGCAAGAAATAGGAAAACTACAGGTGGAAAAAATTCACATATCATAATTTCCTCTCTCGGCTCAATATTACAGACTAACTTTAATAAATGCAAATACATTTCTCAGAAAAAAAATATTTCAAACATTTCATTTACTATTTTATTTGCAAAATCTAAATACTGTTTTCACTGGAAAAGAACATTGTGAAACATGTTTTTTTTTCTAATATCAGACTAAATTTAGCTATGTTGCAGCTTGTTTTCATTAGATTTCTCAAAACAACAGGTTGCCGTTATGGTTTGATGGGTGCATATTATGTCAATAAAGTTAATTACTGGTTCAGTAATAGGAAACCAAAGCCGGTGCTTAATTTATGTAAAAGCCACACAACAATACACTAATCACATGCTTTCTCTGTTGGTTAGAAACAAATTAACCTTTCATATTACAGGTTAATTCATTTGTGTTGAGGTGTTGAGGTGGATAGATTATGTCATTTGTTGCTTTTTAGAAAATAGGTTTATATAGGAGTCTGAATATTTGCTAAATAAAATGACAAAATTGCTAAGTGGGCAGTGGAGCTACAATGAACAGCTGAAACTGAAATTCAACTAGCTGCACTTTGTGTCTGCTTTGTCTTTGAAAGGTGCTTAACAAATATACTGTACGTACTTATTGCCATTACGTGTGCATGCCACAATGATTGCTACGTGGGTCAATCAATAGACAAGATGATTCCCCCGGAACTTGAAGCCAAAAAAAAAAAAAAAATTCCATTTTACCTTTAACCAAATACAGTATATCCCTCAGACTTTAAAACAGTTTTGGGAGCTCTGAAAACAGAAGTACGGAAGTTATTATTTCACCGCTCTTACGTGTGTCATTGACATAAAATCTGGTCAAATCTGTTTTGCCACGAAAATGTATAGATTAGTCCCTTACTTTGGATCAAGTACATCCTTTCTACACATTAATCTGTAAATGTATAGTCATTTGGATATACTGGATGTGTATAAAAAGTGGATAAAACCAACCACAATTACTGTTTCTGAAATGTATTGATCTCAAAATATACCAGAAGTGACCATAATTGTAAAAACAAACAAACAAAAAGGTTTCCTAATACTTGACACTTGTTCAAATTGTGTAATTTTTTTATGTTTTTTTTTAACAAAAAGATAAACTTTTAGGCAAAATAATAACATTTCAGATGAACCACAACTGTCAGTGGTAATTTGCTCAGCAGATAATATTGTGAGTTTGTAGCATTAGGTATATAAGATGGCAGCAAAATAGGTAGTATATGGGTATTTCTTTAACCTCTGAATCATGCAAATTAATCTTCTAGAGTGGAAAAAGAAAAATGTGGCACTTGGAATGAATATTAATATACACGTACCCTTTGACATCTGATATTAGCTAATGCCTGTAGGCATTGAAAATAAAAGTATTGCATGTATATATGCAGATTTACAGAAGCGATGCCCATGATCCAAGCATTTCTTGGCTGACACACTGACTTCCTGGATTCTTGGCGTCAGCATGGTGTTTCCAGGCAACCAGTGGAGACTGTGAGGATCCAAGAAAGGATGTGTTAATTAGTGAACACAGAGGTGTTGATAGATTTCATTACCCCATTTTTTGACAGAGCCCGGCTGTTTCTACTTGTCAACACTCCTTTTGATAAACTAAACTAACCATCTCCTTTTACTAATCATCACCGAAGGCATTTCCTTGCTGCCCAAATCTCAAGAAAGTTACAAGCAATGAATCTTTGTTTAGTGTCTGTAATCCCACTACAAAGCAGGATAAGCCGGTCCAGCCTATTCTTTGAAAGCTGACCCCGCAAAACCCCAGTGAAATTAGTAGTAAGTTATTGATAATTATCTTTCTTTGCCATTAAAAAAGTCATGTTTGTATTTTATGTTGACTAAAAGATGACAAGATTGGATTGCAATTTAACTGTGTAATATTAATCCAGGAGAGGAATATCTGTATAAAATGAGAGCCAGGTCCAACAAAACTTATCTGATGATATAAATTGGATTACACATACAGTACTAATAGACTACATTAACAATAAATCAATATTGTCTGTCATCTGCTTGAACAAGGATCTTTGCTATGTATGCTAAATTTAACATTCTTGAAAAGAATGACACCAAATCTGTATAATAATTATCTAATTTGCTAAACTTTTTTAACGTCAGTCATGACTTTTCGTTTTTAAATGCGTTGTGCAATAAGGACTGGTTGATTATTAATGATAAATAATTATTAATAAAGATTCACTCCCCATTGTTTGTCATAACACTCAGGCAGCCGTTCCTTCACTAGGCTTTCCATCATCCACCCTTTCTTGTTAACTTTCACAATGATTTTTTTTTTTTTTTGATTTTTTCCTCTGGCATCGTCATCTGTTTAAAAATCACCATTGGTGGCAGCTTTTGTCCAGATGCTTTCCAGCCCAGAACGCAGGTGAAATGTGTTCTCTCATGGCCGGTGGTTTTCAGCGTGATGGATGAGTCACATTTTATGTTAACTGGCCTGGTGAGAGGCAGGTCAGACGTCAAAGGGGCGTCATCCATGTTTAGGATGTCGTCTGGTCCAATGGAATTATCTGCCATCTTTGTTTGAGTGAAATGGTGGAAGTTTGTAACTTTTTCCTCGTAGTTGGGAGGGAGTTACTGAAACAGAGTCATCTATGCCCTCATGGACAGGCCCTTTCGTCCCATGAATCTGAGACACCATGATGGTGCACCTCTAAAATCTTAAATTTTCTTTTCGGTGGCGATGGTTTCGGCTTTTAGTCGGACCTGCACCATGGAAACACCTCTGCCGTCTGATCTCTGTGTGTTCACCCAGTCTTTGAGAAAGTTTTCAAGTTCAGGCCATCTGCATTTCTTACCTCTGAAAGCTTTTGTCGTCTTGCATTGCATTGAGTCAGTTCTTCATGCTGCTGTCTCCAACATCTCACCATCGATTCATTGATGTCAAGCCTATATGCAGCAGCTCTATTTCCTTCTTTGACGGTCACACCGATGGCCTTTAACTTGAATCATCATATGCGTTTCTCCGTGTATTTTCCATGATGAGGGTGTGTGTGTGTGTGCAAAGCACAAAATGACTGAGCTAAATAATTTAGTGTGAGTGCGCTTGATTTGATTTAAACAATTGATTTTTTTTTTCATTTATATTGTTACTTTCATCCAGTGCCAGTGAATATAACTTAAAGGACTCCGCCTTTTTGCTTAACTCGCTGGCTATATCTTCATCAATCAGTTCCACACGGGGAATCACTGCGGATTTTTTCAAACTTCTCTTTGCTCTCTGGACACTAGACACCTGCTGTCTCATGCATTATTTTAAAAACTCGGGGAAAAAATAAATAAATAAAAAATAAAAAATCGCCTACAGAAAAAGGCCTGCTAGCCTTTGCTAATTTGAATGTCAGCAAAAAACTTGCCTTGGTACTTGAGTCTTGAAATGTAGTTTGTCGACGAAAAAAGTTTTGGTGAGTTTGTAAATTAGCCGCCAACCTCTGAGGAGTAGCCGCCCGTTCTTAAGTTGCCTGTTTGCGAACATAGCTGGAATGCTTCGTCAACATCTCAAACATATACCCGTTGATCGGACTTCAGTGAAAAAAATATCTTGTTGTCCACTCCTTGTTAAACACTCGGTATTCACTGTCCACTTTTCTTTTCTTTGGTCCCCCTCATTTGTATAGAAGAGTTCAAAGGGCAAAGGCCAATGTGGTTGGAGTGTGCCACCTAGTGGGAAAGCAGCAAATATGCTAAATAAATTAAATTTGATAATATTTTTAATTAGACAAGTACGCCGGGCTGGATAAAAAAGCTTCAGGGGCCGTATATATGGCCTGCGGGCCGTAGTTTGTCCATATCTGCTTTAGAGGGAGGGCATACCATCTCTTTAGGGAATCTTTGATCAAATTAAAAAAGTTGGATGACATCGTTACAATACTCGGATCGGATATCGGCTCTGATGTTGACTAATTAGCCGGATCGGATATCGGATGATCGATGCTGATCCAGCATTCTGATCCAGTCATTTCTCTTTTTATTAACATCATACACAGCAATACAGTTACGGCAATCTAGTCACTTCTATTCTATATGTGCAATGTTGGTTACGCAGAGCACGCACATCAGCTAGCGGTGAGTGAACACAGAGCAACATGTAGCAAGTGCCGGACCGAGCAAAGTCTGCTACTTGGAAACATTACAAACTTGATACGCCAACAAGTTCGGCTGCAACATGCAGCATCTGCAATGTGTAAGTAGCGAGGTCAGGTGAAAAGGTTGGTGAATTCAACATCAGAAACTTAAATAAGCACCTCCTAAAGCACCATGCTAAAGAACGTGCAGAACTATTTTTTGACATAGTTTATTTCAAGCCTGATATTCAACAGAAGTATCTCATCGTATCGGGTATCGGTCATATCGTATCGGATTGGATCAGAAAAAGCTGGCATCTCTCTGCAGATCCACGTTTTTTGGCCGGTAATGAGTGCGGGCTGCCAGGTCCGCAGACAGCAGGATCCTCTGAACTGCTTTAGCTCCTTCTTCGAGCAAAACTTGCCTGCAAGTTTTGAACCCTGCGCCGAGTTGAGGTCAGCTCAGATAGGTCTGCCTTCTTCCGGGACGGCAGCGGGAGAGGAGCTACGGTAGCCTCGTGAGACCATCCTGATCTCGTGAGCTTTCAAGGTTTCACTCGCAGATCAGTCTGGCTACTTTCCGTTAAAGAAAATTTGGAGCCGTTCACCAAACGAACGTCCAAGTAGCGTTGGCTTTGAGGCGGGTTGAGGTGTGACGCAACGAGAAGCGCGACAGTTCAGTCTAAAGAACATGGCGGCTTCAGCCGACGAAACTAGCGTTAGCGTGGCTATCGAGCAAGTTTTATCGGAATTACAGAGTATTTCTTTGCTGAGCTAACGACCCTTTATCTGTAGCAGCAAGAGTAGCTTGGCTTGTGGTTGTGTTTTCGTTGTTGCTCTGTTACGAGCGACGACGAAGCATGTTGACGAGTACGTCATATGCTTCGTTGATCTGATTGGTTTATTTGGCCCGTCTATCACCAACATAGGCCAATCAGCTAACCAGTATTTTCGCCCCTTCCAAAAATTACTTCAACGGAAGGTTTCCAGATGGATATGCGAAGCAAATCTATCTGGCGGAGTCAGGTAAGAGCTACGGAGCTTCTCCACTGAATTCTGGATGGATCAGAAGCAGAGAGAGTTAATTTTCCTGGCTTCTAATTTCTGTCTGTGACATCAGAGCCACAGTGCCTACTGGGAGGTGTAGTCTGTCAATCTTTTCCGGTAATGATGGCCCAACAAGTGAGTCAGTTTAAGGGACAAATGATTCCATTGGTTTCCAATGGTGCATTAAAACCTCTTCATCTCTCATGCATTCATAAATCCCATTGTGAATGCCATTCCTCCCTGATACAGTCAGATCTTGTTTTGAAGAAGTTAAAGTTGAGGAATTCTTCATCAGGTTGGGATTTGGAGCTTCCTGTCGGCAGGTTTTATTTTGCTGCATCCTTTTGACCTAATATGAAGCATAGGTTAAAGCCACACAATGCAAAGGTAGATATAAGTGTGTGTCTCTTGGACATATTTGCCGCATTTGCATATACCTAGTGGAATCTGACCCATAAATGACAACTTAATACAATGGCTGTGCAAATTCTCAATTATCCAGGATTTAAAACAGGCAACTGGACTTTTGCTCAGTTTTTTTTTTGAAAACCTTTTGACACCTATCCAGGAGTGAAACTGAGCGAAAGTCTCTGATTTAAGCCCCTTTGTACTTATACAGAGCAATAAATAAATAAATAAATAAAGCAAATGCAGATTTTTAAATTTACCTCTAAATGTATCCAGAGATACATGTGCCACTCATCTCCATTCTCAGTCTTTGGAAACTGACGACTCTATTATTATTTGCATGCTAGTATCTCTTAAATAAAAACGGTTGCTTTCTGTACAACGATTTATTTTTATTTTTTTCACGAACTGAAGCCCCTGAACTGAACATAAACACAACAGAACCCAAATGGGTATTTCGCCTGAATTTCACCATGATCCATTAAGTAGCTGCTGAATTGTGAAAAATAAAAATCTGTAGTGATACCACGACAATGAACTGAAAAGGGGAAGCACCACTAATGCTTGCAGAAGTTGCCGATGTCATTAATTATTACCCTTCCTTCCTTTTTTTAAACTTACTACCCAGTGGGAGATAGCTACCCAAGCGTTTGCCGCACGATGAGCAGTCATAGTCACAATTACGGCTATGATGGTAATGAAATTCCACACTGAAGATAAAAGCTATTCCTGACACCGCTCTGTTTTTTGCACAATTATTACATACAGAGAGGAACAAAGCAGATAACATTGTGAAGCTGTGTGTGTCTGTGTGCGTGTGGGTGTGTGTATGTGCGTGTGTGCGTGCCTACATGGTAGTGGAGAGTCTCATAAGGCTCATGGCAGCATGCAGAGCTCTCAGTGTCTTCATCTTGGCATTATGTGATGTGACACGTATGGTGGTTTCCACTGCCTGTCTGTGTACTTGTACTTCTCCTCTGGAAATATTATTAATTCAGATGCCGCGTGAGTACCCGCCTTGTCTCCTCCCTCACTGTCTTGCTGAAAGATCTTTGAAAGGGGAAGATGAAAAAAGTGGAGCATAATTAGGAAGGAAGATTTCCAGGACCACGGTAATTGAAGCATTGCTGTCGTATTACAATATCTAATTGGTCTTGGATTACAGGAGAACAGAGGGACTGTAGGGAACCACTTTTTAGAGTAAGGGGATATTCAGATTCCTTGTTCAGCCTATGCATTCATCTCAGCATGCTTGACTGGGTCGTTTTCCTGGTGAATCCCTTTACATCTCCAACACATTTTCACCTGTAGCTACTGTAACTTTTGGTGAAACCATGATCAGTCAATGAGAAGCGATCAACACAATATTGAAGTCAAGTGTGATTATTTATGAACAAATAGAAAAAACAAAATGGCATATCTCCTAAAATATGAAAGCCATGGTTCTCTAAGTATGATGGTACTCCAGATGCTGTTAGTGGTGCTCAAGATAACTTTTTTTTAATGTATTGTGTGGTTGAAGCAAAACCAAACAAGTATTTGGAAGAAGCAATGTTAGCAAAAGGTTTAATGAATAGGGTGCAGTAGGGTCCGAGTAGACATGGAGGACTGGCAGCACACCAGGAAAAAAAAAAATGGCAATGAATAATGAAATACAGGTACCTGATATACTTAGACAGGGGTGGAAAAGGACAAAGGATTCAGGGAAAATCCTGAAACAAACATATAAGAATAAACCAAAATGTACAAAGGAAAGAAAAAAGTAAGAAACTAAACACAATGGAAAAAGCCATATGGAAGCAGACTAACACTGAGAAATGAACCGACCGAACTTTTGATGTTCCAGGTTAATTTGACATTTTATCTTTTACATTTCTTAAAACAATTTTTCTCATTTTAGTTTAGACACATAATCTCCATAAAAATGTATTACTCCTCCATTTTTTTTTAAAAGGAGTTCCTATAGGGGTCTGAATACTTGCTAAATATAGCAGTAAACCTGCTGAGTAGGCTACACTGACAGAGGGAACTGCACCAGCTTCTAGAATAGAATAGAAACAATGCTATATGAAAACCTGTATTACCAAGTAAATCCCACAGATTTTAACTCAGTGTTGGAAGCCCGGTTCACAGAAAATATGCTTTAATCTTTTGCACGTCTTGTAGGAGCATGGCTGATATAATATTAGGTATAATATTCTGTTCAGCCATGAACTCTGATACCCGCCATTGAAAATGTATTGATAAGTCCCTGACTTACATCCCTAGTATTAATTAATTAATGGAAGGGAACATTTAGTCATATGGATATGCTGACTACATGTCAAAAGTGGATGTGTCTTAAATGCTTTGGTCTGAAAATAAGCCGAAAGTGGTCATATTTGGGAAAAAGGTTAGGGCTAGAGCAATACTTGAAACTTCCTAAATTTATATTATTTTTGAATACAAAAAAGTTTACGATAAGAGAATAAAATTTCAGATGAGCCTTATGTTGAGGCTGTGCTCTGCTGTGAACAGTATATTGGAGGACTCGAGAACAGGCAGTATACAAGGAGTTCTTCAAGCTGTGAATCATGCAGGTTAATCTTCTGGAGTGTGGAGAGAAAAACATGGCACTTGCAAAGAAAATTATAATGCACATACCCTTTAAATAAAGTACCACGGCAAACTGGAACGATGGGTTTCAACTCGCCATAGTGATCAAAGCAGGGTTATATGTTTTCTGAATATGAGTCGCACATCTTTATGTTTTATCGTACTGAAGAACATGTAAGGCATCAGTCATCAGCCTCACTTCACCTTTCATTGTCTTTTTTTTTATCTGACTGCTTACTCATAACTAGCATTCAGTAGTTTTCTTCTATTTAAGCGTTAGGTGGTTGTTATGTGAGCTGTCATCTCTTTTAAAACTGCCTTTTTGGAGCACAGGTTACCGAACGTGTGAATGCAAATGCTGAGATCATTGCCTCTCATTGCATTTACTCTACATTTTCCCTGATTGGCCCTCCTGCCCACGACACGTGTCACTGAGATAGGATCTCACTCATTCTCTTTTTTTTATATAGTTAAATATGTGCATCACATGCTGTAAATGTATTAGATTTAGAGAATAAAACCCCGAATCTCTCCTGAGTTTAAGGTGTAAGATTTTACAGGAGCATGGGCAGGAGTTACATGAGGAGACTTGAGTGAGATTTCTATGAGTCTAAGATTTCCAGCAGGGATATATGCAGATGTTTATGAGGAGAGAGCAAAAATGTCTTCAACTAGAAAAATAAAAGACCAATCCAAGTCCGGTCTGAAATGACTGAGATTAACATTCTTTCTCTTAGGATCCTGTGGTGTTTGAGGTTTTTGGATTTCTGTCTTTTTTATTGTTTATGTTTGACTAGTCGCTGCCATTTTAGTTAATTCATTGTTGATCTGCTAACACTTTCTTTATCATTTGGTATGATACTCTGTTAGATTTCTGGCCCGTGTTCTCCCCTGTCTGCAGCTGTTAATTTTTGTCCATTTCCCTCGGCTCTCTGCCTTCGCTGTTCTCAGCTCATTTCTCATCTGATTATTCTCACCTGCTCGCCATGCCCTTCTTCTCCCTTCTACCCTGTATTTAAACTGTCTGGTTTTCTTTTTCCATCACTGGTTTCTTCCTTGTAATCATGCCTCATATCGCTCAGTTGAGTTTCCTGTTCCCCGTTATTCACTCCATGCCCGATCTTCCTTGTACTGAGTCAATAAAAAAAAAAAAAAAAATTGATCTCTAGTCAAATCAAATCTTCAGTCTTAAGGACCTGAGTACAAATCTACTTTTTTAAGAATATCAAGAGTTATAATCCAGGTCAATTCTTCAAGCTTTCCAGCTTTCATTCAAGGCAAGTCTTGAGTTGCATGGGTTGTGCACTGTTTGAAATTAAAATGAAACATTGGGACAAAGCCTAAGATTGGATACATTTTTATTTTTATTATTATTCTTCTTATTATTATTATTATTTGGACAGTAAAATAAATGGCAATCAGACTTTAGATAAATGGCTTCAAATACATAATACATTTTTGTTTTGTTTTTTTAAAATATGGCTTTTGGCAGGAAGATCCTCACCAACTCTTTTTTCTTCAAGGATATGGTTTCTAGTATTTAATTTTTCCAAAGTTGTGAATTTCAGAAGTGATATCCCAGTAACCTAAAGCGGCTTGCCTGGGGCAGAACTGTGTAACGTGCTTCAGAGGTCTGGTAAATGCACCTCTCACAGGCACCACCCCTGAAAATGTTTTTCATTTTTAAGCTTGTAGCTCTGCTTCCAAAGTATTTAAAAGAGACTTTTCAACATATGCAAAAGTATTCCCAGAGAACTGTAAACAGACTTTGATATGTAAAGTCAACCCCCCCACCCCACCCCTAAAAAGCATTTAAGGGTCTTTCATAATCAGAAATTCCTTTTAAACTTCACATTTTCCTTTTATCCTTTGTTTACATACAATAAAAGTCAAAATCAAAAAAATTTTCTTTCGAAGGGCATTTTTCCACCTTTTGTTTTCCCCGCTGCTCCTTGAACCTGCACATGCATGCACACCATGTCAAGTGCCAGCAATGCCAGCTTCCTGACAACTAAATGAAAGGTCCCATCGTTCATCTTGTTTCTTCCCAGGTGACACCCACTGTCCCCATTCTGTCACCATCAAAAAGCTGAGCAAGATGCAGAGAACCTCAAAAATGGCCCATTATGGGCTGCCAGGGGGGAGCGCAGACACCATTAAGGAATGGTATCGGTTACGAATAATGCATGTCTCCAGTCTTATTCTCATCTCGTCTGAAGAATCCGGGACAGCACAGGAATATGTATGCACAGCAGAGGCCCTGCTTTCTGAGTAATACCCTTATGCTCATTGACCAAGACATCCATTCACCGGAGACATTAAAGGCAACAGCTTGTCATATAATTCCACCTGTAAGCCATTTAGCAGCTGAAATATAACTGTGGTATTGATGTTAGATGGCAAATCACCTCTCTTTGCCCCCAGTTAAATGACGCAGTGCAAACGTGCTTTGTTGTTTGCTGGAAACATAATATCACAGTTTGTGAAGAATGAGGTACAGAGGTTCTCGTCCGGCGTCTCACTGGCCCAAGGCATAAGCAAGCTTAGCTGTTGCTTGGGTCTCCTAGGCCAGCAGAGGGGCCCCGAAGTGGGTTTTTGATTTCTCATACAGAATATAGATTTTAAAACCACACATTAGCAGTACCATCTATCAAAAATGAGCTTAAGCGCATAAATGTGGAGTTCAAGGAGAAGGATAAATGTCCTCTAATATTTTTAAAGCTAAAAATCTGAGAGTGACATGCATTATTTTATTCAGGTTTCCTGAATAAATCCTTTATAGAACCATTCTTTCTGCAATCACAACTGCAAGTCTTTTGGGGGTATGTCTCTATCATCTTTGCCCATTCAGAAACTTAACTTGCTCAGAATTCATCTTTGCAAAACCTCACTTTTAGTCAGAACGCATCAGTTTTTACAGTCTTGCCACAGATTCTCAATTAAGTCTGGACTCTGCATTCTAGCACATAAATATGCTTCGATCCATACCTTTGCATTGTGGCTCTGGCTGTACGTTTATGGTTGTTGTCCTGCTAGAGGATGGATATCCACCCTAGACTTGAATCTCTTGCAGCCTCCACTAGGTTCTCTTTCAGGATTGCCTTGAATTTAGCTCCATCTGACTTTCCATCAATGCTGACCTCCACTGAAGAAAAGCAAACCCTCAGCATAATGCTGCCACTACCATGTTTCACCATGGGGATGGTGGTTTCAGGGTGTTGGTTTTATGTTGGCCAAAAATCTGAGCAGAGCATCATCTTCCACGCATTTTCTCTATCCCTTTCCTGGCTTGTGTCAAACAGTACTTCTCATGACTTCATTTCAACTATTTCTTTCTCCGTGTCACTTTGCAATAAATGTCCAATTGGCTGATTGATGATCTCATTGCTCATCATATTGTTTAGGTGGATAGCCTTATCTTGGTAGGTCTGCAGCTGTGCCAAGCTTTTTCCATTTTCTGATGATGGATTTAACAGTGCTCCAAAGTTATAGGTACTGATTTATAACCTAGCCATGCCATAAACTCCTATAAATGTATCCCTGACCGGTGTGGTGTGGTCCTACTCCTTTGGTTTTCATTTCTAGGAGAACATTGTAAACATTTGTGCAGAGTTGGTGATGAACTGCTAGTGGTGGCCCCAAATCAAATGCTACTTTGAGCATCGTTCAGTCCCTGGCCGGTTCTGCTGCCGGTGACATCAAAGATTTAATGAGCGCACAAATTAGGGACTGTAAGTGTGGCAGAAGTCATTACTAAGGAGCTTTTTCTCCTTCACCACTCACGTGGAGTTTTTCTCTTTCTCAGAGGCCCTAACACTGTAAAGTTTCCAGTCTAATGTTCATTTTTTGTTCACACTGCGTAAAAAATCTGCTTGTCCAGTAGTGTCTTTGCTAAAGCATGCACTGCACCACATTATCTCACTACAGATTTGATGAAGAATGTTGATAATGAAATCTATTTATGTTTAATTAAGATCACAATCCCAGATTGCTTAACGTTTTTTGCTGTTATTGCTCTCTCTTTGTGTAGAAAACAATGAAACACATTGCAGCACAGTAATAGCATCCATGTCTCATGCGGCATCCTGTAACACAGATATCTAATTATCAAATGGCATTTGCCGAGCACCTGACATAATGCCAGGAAGAAGTAGGACCTCCCTGATAAACAGTTGGATGAACACTTTGATTCAATCTACGGTGAAAGGGAGCAGGATTGGGCGCCTCCACTTTCATGTGCGTAACAGTCTTAAGATGTTATCTCAAAACTCTAAAGCCTTGCTCTTTTAATGCGAGATGCCATTAAGTTCTCAGGCGTTTATGTCTTTTTAATGAGAGAGCTAAATTGCCTTCATACTCGGTGATTTTTGTGCGAATGAAAGCCTTGCAGACGATGAATGTCAAACAGACGGCTAAATGTTCCTCGGTGCACCGCCGGCCACGGGACTAACGTTTCACATTCACGGCCGCGCGACGAGGTCGAGTGCACCTCTCTACTGGAAAATGTTCCCCTTCTGATGAGCAAAATGTAAATGTATACGGAGTAAAAGCAACCACGAAAATATACACAGCTCTCCCCCTTTGATCAAGAATGTCTAGACACCCGCATCCTGCAGAAGATGAGACCCCCGTGGTGCGCAAAACATCTCAGAGATCACAGCCAGGTTTGTGACAGTTTCGGCACAGGACTGAATGTCACTTATTTAATACTCACCATGTATTTTCTAAGAGCAAACATTCCCCAAACACCTCCCTGCTCTACCCACGTCTCTTTCTGCTGTGACAGCTACACCAGAGCTAAGATTAGAAACAGCCATTAATGTGATGCCTCTGAATGCTCTCTTTTGGTAAATGTTTAAATACGATCATCTGTGTGGACATTTTATTTTTATCTAAAAAATATTAACCTCAGCTACCTCGCCACCAACGGTTTGACTAACGATGTTCATTATTGAGCTTTTGTGGCATAATCTGCTACGGCGCGGAATAATCCCATACTTGTTAATTAGGCATCCATAGAAGGTTGTTTGGTTTCCAGCAGATGACTCACAATGCCTGTTCATGATAACATTTCCCACAAAATGCAACAGACTAGAAGAGCTGGTGTTTGAAACCTTTCAGCTCATGAGCATTATTTAAAATATAGAATGTGCCTTTTATCTATTTGTTTGAAAATGATAAAGCAAGACATACAAAATGACATAATAGGATTTTTATTTTGAGTTCTGTACTTTGCAGTGAAGGTTGTTAGCAAACAAATCTGCTACAAAGCTGACGAAGGGGGTGGAATTGTTTTCAACGAAGTCAGGACGGCGTACGCTCGTTTTGTCACCATCTCACTGTATTTTTTATATGAAATTGAGGAATTATCTGACCGAATGGAAATCAAATTTAAGTTTTTTTACTAGCAACAACCACCTGACTTGATCCCAGCTCCAAAGTTCAAAATGACACAATTTGAACAAGCCAGCCAAACAGAGCCCATCCCATGAACCCAGAGGTGTTTAGACCTGCCGGTCATGCCCGCCCCTCCACATGGCACGACATGTTTACATGATTAACATATAGCAAAATAAAACAGAATAAAAGCAAGTAGGAATAAAATGTAGATAGAAAAAAGAACAAAAAAGTGGTGATTCAGTTAACTAGAACAGTTGAATGCAATCCTAAACAAATGTGTTTTTAATCTTGATTTAAAGGAACTCAGGCTTTCCGCACCTTTACAATTTTCTGGAGGTTTGCTCCAGATAAGTGGAGCATAGGAACTAAATGCTGCTCTTCCTTGTTTAGTTCTGGTTCTAGGTATGCAGAGTAGGCTGGAGCCAGAAGACCTTAATGGTCTGGATGGTTGATACACTGATAACAAGTCTGTGATGTATTTATCCTTATAGGCTTGAACCTCGCTCTGAATTGTGGCAAAAGACTTGAGACTTGACTTTTACTACAATTACTTGTGTGGTATCCAAAAAATAAGCCTGGCTTTCCTTGGTGGTCAAATTATGCATGATAACGAGTTATATGGTACATGCTACTATGATTATCACTCCTGTAATACAATGTTTCCAATATCATATCAGATCTGCAGAGATTTCCAGTACTTTTGGGAGGCTTCTCCCCTCAACAATTAGTTTCAGCCTTTAAGTGTAAATGTAGGCACCGACTGCCTTTTTAGCAGCTTTTTATGAGAGCATGCATTTAAAGGGGATTTCTGTGCAGAGCATTGCGCTGTGCAGTGCTTGCCATTCTAAGCCCATTGATTTGAACCTGTAGAGCAGATGAAAATATCTTTGTGGGTGCAGTCATACAAAAAAAACATCTGCCAAATTCCAAATTTTCTGTGTGTTTGTCCATTAATCACAGAGAACTGGTTGATAAACCTAAAGTTTTTTTTTTGTTTGTTTGTTTTTTTTATAGTCAGTTTAGATCAGATAAAATGTATTGGTATGATATGGATCAAAGTAATTAATGCATTAATCATTTTATACATTCATGTCAAACACAGTACTAAGAAGGTGTTGAGAAACATTGAGAAAGGGAAAATGACTGAGTTCTTTATTTGGAATGAATATATCTTGATTTGTCTTTTAAATAATCTTTTTAGAAAATGGTTTAGAACTTAAATGGTCGTTGCAAAACAAATTGCTGTTAACAACATAGCTAAAAAAGCTAAAACAACCACAATATTAAAATATGCTGAACTCAACCTTCTGAAAGTCTTGTTATCTTTGCTCTGTCAGCAATAACAGAAAATGAGACACACTTCAAATATGTTCAGGCAAGTATGAAGCACATCTCAGGCTCCTGATTTAATGAGCTGCTATAATCAGAGTTGTCTTAATTAACATTTTCTGCAGAATCATTGGTTTTATGACTTTGTGGTTAATGTCAGTTCTTCTGTGGGATCATGAGCGGGGTCGTCCCTGAAATGGTGTGTGACTCACTCTTAAATAAGGTTCAGAAAATTATTAGAACAGGAGTGGAACATTGCCCTGTGTTGGATATCAAAAAACTCCATTTTACTCCAGCTAAAAATTATATTTTCTGATCATAACTGAAGCAGATGGAAGCTTAGATATTTTCCAGACAGGTTGAGCTTTAGTGTGGCTATCTATCATCAGAGCAAGCAGATGTTTTAACAACATGGTGTTAAATGATTTTACAAGAATAATAGATCTGAATTTATTTTAACTGTTTACAATATACAGGTACATCTCACTAGATTAAAATAGTAACAGAAGGTTTATTTCACTAATGCAACTCGAGAAATGAAAGTTATATTTTGTAGACATTTACTACACACCTTTCAAGTATGTATTTCAGTTAATTACAATGGTTACAGCTAACAGCTAACGAAAACCCAACATTTGTATTTACCAATGAAATAACAAAATAACTTTACAGCCAACTGAACAGAGCCGTGGACTCCAGTCATGTGACTTACAGTAGAATGGTGGCATACTTGTGTTTCAAATTAGACTCGACTTGATGATTTCATAACACTTTGGTCCTGAGTTTAACTTGCAAACCAATGACTCGTAATTTCACTTCAACCTCACCACTTTGACTTGAATTGACTTTATATCTTACACCAAATAGAAAGTGTGTTAAAAAGAAGAAGCATGGAGCACGCAATAATGGAACTGTGCCAGGCTAGCGGTCCAGCTCGCTGCGCCCCTCGTCATTTGCTTTTATTCTCTCCACTTGTTGTCATAACAAGCAACCTGTGTCTACCATGATTTTTACCTGCTTTTCTGCTCCATCTTTTGATGAAAGCAAAGACTGTGCAAAGTTTTGACAGTAAAAAAAGCTTTTAGTCAGGTTTTAAATCCACAGAGGAGCAAAGGTCTCAGAATAATTCAATGCAAGCCTGGAGGCAGTGATGCAAGTGCTGCTAGCAGCTATATGGATAAGTACGGGATGCCAGAGCTGCCATAAATGTAAGGTTGTGTTGGGTTATGGACTGAGCACTAAATGTTCTAAGACAGAGTGCAACCATGTTGTCTTCCTTAAAGTCATGATGCAAGTGAAGTGCTTTTATTTTTGTAAAAAAAAAGTAAATAGATACATGAAACAAAACAAAGCAAAAACACAATGGTGTAATACATCCCCTCCTACCCTTCATGTCAAGAAGCTGGACCATCAACAGAAAATGTGTTCTTTGTATTTACTATTAAAGGGGGCACATCATACAAATTCCTTTTTCAGCCCTTCTACTTTTTTGTTGTGGGCCTGGAGTCTCTGGGAGTGCAGAAATTAGAATTTAGTCTGTCCAGGTGCTCCATAATTATCTTTATATTCTGTTTGGGTCATATTCTTCAAGCCATTCAGTTTTCTCTACCCTTTACTCTATTTTTGGAACAACCACATCACAGTATTTGGTGCAGAACTGCTAAACAAATTCATGGTCTTCTAGCTCATCAGTTTCACGAATCCACCAAGGTCAGGGATGCTGAAGCTACAAGTGGATAGGTGAAAATTTCCGAATCAATCATCAGAACTCTTGCTGCAGCATTTTGATTAAGATGAAGGCTTTGAACTTAATTTTGTTGACTTCCTGATAGTAAAGAATTACAATAGTGTAGCTTTGAAATAACAAATGCATGGAGGAGTTTTTCAGCATCACACCTGGACATAATATTTCTAATTTTGGCGATATCCCAGTGGTGAAAAAAGGAAACCCTGGAAACTTTATTACCAGAGGCCAATTCAATGCAATCCAGATTAGGTAATCGATTAAGAAATTAACATTTTATGGACTCTGGTCTAAAAATGACAACTGATGTCTTCTCGGAATTCAAAAGCAGAAAATTTAAGGTCATCCAGGTTTTGATATCATCATGACATCCCTGTATTCAAAGTAATTGGTTGAGTTTGTCAGGATTTATGAATATATGTATCTGAGCGTCATTAGCATAACAGTGGAGATTAATTCCATGCTGTTTGATAATTTTGCGATTTGGGAGCATATATACAGTGAAGATAATTGGTCCAAGGACTGAACCCTGCGGTACTCCACAGGTGACTCTAGAGTTTGTAAAATATGTATCATTAACATGAACAAACTGGAATCTGCCAGACAGATAAGATTTAAACCAGCCTAATGCTTTCCCTTAATCCCTACAGTATGCTGAAGTCTTTCTTGGAGAATATTGTGATCAGTTTTATCAAATGCAGCACTGAGATCTAACAGGACAAGTACAGACGCAAGTCCATTATCTGAGGCCATGAGAATATCATTAGTGACCTTCACCAGAGCTGTTTCTGCCATGGTCCTTAGGTGTTTGTATTTGAAATGTTTTTGGATAATGCCTTGTTTAGTTTTGTATCGTTTATGGATTTAGCTACTTTACTCTTGTCCCTGCTTGGTCTTTGTTTGCATGCTTGTCTTTTGTTTTCAGTTAGTTTTTTTTATTTATTTATTTTATTTAGAGTCTGCTTATCCAGTGTTGGTTTTGCATTCTGGTTAGGTTCTGTTTTACTCCTTGTCCCCTGCCATCCCATTTATCTCTCTTTGTTCCCTACCTTAATCAATCACACCTGCTCCCAATTACATCTGCCTCATCACCTGGTTTCTCTGTCATCAGCTCACTCTACAGTACACTGTGTATTTATGCTCCTGGCTTCCTTTCACTCAGGTTTAGATGAAGCTAAAATTTTAAATAACTCATAAAGCCCTATTGTGTCTAAACAGTTCAAACACCGACCGGGTTTTAAAGATTCCTTCAACACTGCCTCACTTATTGAGGATGAGGTTATCATGTTTGGGAGCATGACAATAATTTTAATTGGAGCCCGTGCTGAGGGTGATGACATCAGAGGTGGTCTGTCAGACCCGGATCGACAGTGGTCAGGAGGTGAGGAAGTGATGAGGGGTGTGCTGAAGCCCAGATGTTCCAGTTTTTCAACCAGATGCTGTGGGATGAGGGTGTTGAACGCTGTAGTCCAGGAACATGCTCAAAGGGGGCGGTGCGTGGGCTTGGAACCCGTTAATAACTGCTTGCAGTTCTAGTTTTAATCGGAATCCATTTTATTTATGAAGAAACATTGTTTAATGCAAAACGCAACAAGGATGTAACACCATCAACGAAAGCATCAATTTATGAAGGGGAAGAAATAACATTGCTGCCCTTAACTAGGTATTTCTGTGATACTGAGGAAATTAATAGGGGGACAGACTCTTTAAAATTTGTTACAGCATTATCTAATAACGATTACTATAATGAAACATTCTTTTGGGGGTGGAGAACTTGAACTCAAAGGCTCCTCTGGATCATCCAAATGATCATGGGCAAAACTTAAGGCGGGCATGGACGTGTGCTGATTTAAGCAGGGGAACCTTCTGTGCCATGCATGACCTTAAACTTTGACGTCTTAGTGTATTACCCACTGTAACCTTGGAAACAGTGGTGCTAGCTCTCTTCAGGTCATTGACCAGCTCCTCCCGTGTAGTTCTGGGCTGATTCCTCACCTTTCTTAGGATCATTGATACGCCACTAGGTGAGATCTTGCATGGAGCGCCAGTCCGAGGGAGATTGACAGTCATGTTTAGCTTCTTCCATTTTCTAATAATTGCAGTTGATCTTTTTTCACCAAGCTGCTGGACAATTGCTCTTTATAGCTCTTTCCAGCATTGTGGAGGTCTACAATTTTGTCTCTGGTGTCTTTGGACAGCTCTTTGGTATTAGCCATGTTAGTGGTTAAAAAAATCATACATTGTCATTGTCGGTTTTGTTTTGTTTTTTCTTCTTTTTTTTTTTAGATTATGTCTCTCGTAGTGGACATGCACCTAAAATGAGAATTTCAGACCCTTCCATGATTTCTAATTGGGAGAACTTGCAAAGTCTCAGGGTGTTCAAATACTTATTTTCTTCATTGTATGTCACAAATGTGATGCTTGACATTCCTCTTTGTTATAGTTTTGGTTTAGTGACACCATTATACTTAACAACAGTTACTTCCTTCTGATATATAAACTTACAGAAAGAATGATGAATCAAAGCTGAAAAAGGAACTAATGAACACTTTATTTTAGCTCAACAACAAAGTGTTTAAATGCTCACTGATTTAATCATGGTTCTTTAAAACTCACAGTTTTGAGTTTGCCTTTGTGCTTTGAGACTGAAGCACAAATAAACTCGGTTCCTTCATGCAGGCAGATAGCAACATATCTGATGTGAAATCATGTAATTGTGTGAAGGATTGTGCCTCTACAGATGTTTGAGCAGAAAGCTTTTTTTATATTGTACAGAAAGTTACATTTTTTTGGATCAGTTTGTTCATTATTTTCTAAATTTAACAGATTTTTTTGGTAACATTTACAATAAAAAGCAACATCAGCAGTGATTTTCAGACAATTTGTAAATCCTCCTCCTCTTGCTGAGCTTTCTGGAAAAGCAAAAATTATTTTAAAAAGCTCAACTATTATTACTCTCATAAAATTACATATTTGGACAAATGGCTTGTTTAAGATTGAAATTAAAAGCTTAGGACTTCAACTTGACACCTCATATTTAATTGTGGCTTGCAATTTAATGACTTGGTTGAACCTCTGCCACTGAAGAGTATATTCTTGTACTTTACCGTGTAGGCACTCAATATTTTCTCTTTTCTTTTTGCATGAATTATTAGGTCGATGCGTACAGACTGAAGCCTATGTTGCTTTAATAGTGACCTTGAGCTTGTCTGAATTCTTGAATTGCCATTGCTTTATAATCCTCTTAAAGCTGACATTATCCCTGTTGC
Organism: Fundulus heteroclitus; assembly: GCF_011125445.2. NCBI lineage: Eukaryota > Metazoa > Chordata > Actinopteri > Cyprinodontiformes > Fundulidae > Fundulus > Fundulus heteroclitus. The sequence goes on from NC_046367.1 coordinate 24,799,112, forward strand.
ATGTGCATCTTTGTAAGCCACATTCTTTTCCTTCTAGAAAACTTTCAATGAGTCTTCAAAATTTAATTATGGCTAATTAAGAGAGCTACATTACTCTGTGTATTAACTCCAGATCATACACGTTTACTGGTTTAATTTCTTTTATTTGAACTTCTGGAATAAACGAACTTTTACGTTATAATCCTATGTATTAAGATGCAACTGCAGAAGTAAAATTCATTACCTTTAGGCAGGTAAAATTCAGAGCTGTGCGCTCAGAATTCAGCTTTTTATCTTTCTCTAGTCTTCAAAGATATGTATCGAAGTTTGACAGACATGGAAAAAGATGAAATGCAGTGAAAGATTGCAGTTACTGATGGTTTCACCTTGAAGGCTTATTCTTTGCTTATTTTGATACATGGAAATTCCAACTTCTTGTAACTCATTGGGATGGTGGGAATAATGTATTTGTGACATTTGTCCCACTCAACATAAATCACTGCAAAAAGGGAACTAAAAGTTTGTAACATTTTACTGAAATTAATGTATTTTTCCTTGATTTGAGCAGGTAAGTAAGACTATTTGCCAATGGAATAGGATTTTTGCACTTAAAATAGGAACAATTGATCTCCTCCATCCTATTTCAAGTGCAGGATATCTAGTTATCTTATTTTAGGCTTCAAAATACTCATTCCATTGGCAAATAATCTTATTTACCTGCCCAAATCAAGGAAAAATACACTAATTTCAAGAAAATTTTACCAACTTTTAGTTCCCTTTTTGCAGTGATCAAGGCAGTCTTCTCCGACAGGAATGCCTAGTTGTAAAAGCAGCACTACTGATTTGAGTACATGTTTGTCCTATCATAAAGCTCTACAGATAGGCCTTGGAGACAATTTCTTCATCTTAAATGAAGAAATTGTTTTAGAAACATAGATGGAACATACATGTTTCCCTTCATCCCACATTTAAACCTCTGTTACAAAGTTTTAGAAAATCCCTCAGAATAATTGTATCTATAATATAAAACACACTTTGTGCACAGAGCTAACAATCCATATCTGTGAGCTCTGGGAGCATCTATCTGAGGTCTGAGTCAGTTTAGCTGAGGGCAGTGCCACTGGCGTACATGCATTCCCACTAAGCTTGTTGCAGACTGTGTGGAGCTGACGAGCTCTTTGATCAGGTGTCCTGCTCAGATCCTGTAGAGCAAATAGAGGATAGCTGCCTCTTTGGACATGTGAACAGTTGTTAACAAGATCCAACCTTGGGTCCTGAGATGAACAACCTTTGCTGTAAAATGCTTTTGTTGTGTTGTCAAACTTAATCACTGTCTGGATTAATGTTGCTGACTTGTTCTAAAGAGCAAAATAATTTAATTTTTCAGTATCAAACCAGCAATGGACAGAAAACCTAAGTATTTTGGGCCGCACAGGAAAATATATTTTGCTGTAAAGAGAAAAAAACTGCAACATTCAGATTTATCATTTGTTTTATATCATGTTATTTTTGTAACGATTGGGATCGGTAATTTAAAACTGGTAATCTAAATTCCACATGGTGCTTCTGCATTAAAACAAACAGCAAACCTGACTTGACTTGCCAAGTGAAAGTTGTTGGGTCCATCATCTGAATTTGTGAAGCCTGTGAAGGCTGACTGTATTCAGAGTTGTAGTCCTGTTGGAAAGTGAATCTCCACTCTAGTCTCAATCCCTTTGTGACCTCTAACAGGGTGTTGTCCAGCTTTGCCCTTTATTTAGCTCATTTACCTACCCAAAACCCCTGACCAGCTTAATTGCTGAAGAAAGGAATCCTCAATGCACGATCCTGCCAAAACCATGTTTCACCAAGAGAATGGTGTGGCAGTGTAATGTTATGTGCAGTTCGATCAGACATAGCGGCTTTTATTTGGTCTCATCTATCCAGGGCACATCGTATATGCTTACTGTCTCCTCTAAATATCCTTGTTGCAATATTTAGATAGAACCTCTCATTGCTTTTTTCTTGTCAGTCTAAAAGGAAAGCAACAAAAAATTTATATTTGACCCATGGATCATCTTCCCACCTGAGCTGTGGATCTCTACAGCTCATCCAGAGTTACCATGGGCCCCATGGCAGCTTCACTGATTACTAATGCCCTCCTTGTCCGGTCTGTTAGACAGGATGTCCGTGTCAGTGCAGCTGTGCCATGCTCTTTATGTTTTTTGATAAAGGGGAGACATATATTTGTCAATAAGTGAGTTTCAAAGGCAGTTGGTGACATTGAATTCTTTCCAGGGGTGTCAGAGTTATGTGCTACAGTACTTTGTGTCAACCTATAGCTTGATATCTCAAATTATCTAAAATATACTGAAGTTAAATGTGAAAAGCTGGGAAAAAGTCAATGTTTATCAATACTTTTGCAATCGAGTATAGATTAAACAGTTCAACAACCAAGAAGCAAAATTACTCAAATTTATATTTGACCGTTTAATTTCCCTAATGGTGATGCGTGTGAAAGTGCAAACATGAGGGTGGAAGCAGTTTATGAAGCTAATTTTGAACTGTCATGTCTACTCCATGTGGGGATGCACATATTGTACACCTTAAATTAAATGCAATCTAGATTTTTAATGATATTTTAAACTGCAATTAGATAGTATTATACTGCATATTTTCTTAATAAGTTCCCAAAACAACATGATTGATGTTATATAAAATATTCCTAAGCCCCCGGGAAGCATGTTTTGTAATAGCCATGCTGTCTTTAAGCAAATACTGTCAGTATGAGCACACAGAGGTGTCAAACCAAATTGTAAAAAAGAAAAAAAAAAATCACACTATCAATATGTTGCCTTCAAGACCCATCAGCTTTTATCTTCACAGTGATTTACCTGCATCCTACTGAAAGAAAGCAATCACCGACAAGATGAGGAAAATAATGAATTCAGTCCTTCAACTGGGAGGCAGCGGAGAGCGACAACACACTGCATAACAAGAGACAGACACAACAGATACAAGGGGGCTATTGATGGGTAAATCAGCAGCCTGATTAATGTGACAACCTTTAAGAAAAGGTTATGGATCCGGAGGGAACTCTGGTGCCTGCAAAACATTTAAAGCAAGCAGAATTGAGAAAAGGGCAGGAGTCAAGCGAAGTGTTAAATTAGTAGAATGCTTCATGTATTTTGGGCGCTGTGTCTAAAGGAGAGCACTTCCTTCTCTCTTGCCTCTTGAGTGAAGATGGCCCTTCCTCAAGGATGACTTTCTGTCATTTAAGGATGTTTTCTTATATAGAGTTAACTGAGTTAGATAAATTGAGATTATAAAATTGTTTTCTAACTACCAGAATAAAGTCTCTAATGCTATTAGAGACTTTTTGTGACTTTCTTCAAATTGGGAATTGTACATACTCCTGCCCACAAGATGATGTCATGACTTTTTAATCTTCTGCTCGGGCCAATCATAAAGTTTGGATTAAAAAAGACAAACATGTGAATCTATTTAAAGAAAACACCTCAAACACACAGCTTTTTCTAAAATTGTATCTTGGAAACACCGAGCGAAATCAACCAGGATGTGAGGAAGAAAACAGTGGATCTACAAAAGTACGGCCCATCCTTGTGTTGCGCCATTAAAGCCATGATGAGAAAAATAAAATCAGATTGGATTGGAAGAAAAATAAGTTTGGGACTTTCACAGGCACCGAAGACCTGCTCCCTCAGCAGGGTGCGATCAGCGGTACAAAACTTTGCTCCCACAGACAACACCCTCAGTCTCTCCACACTTTTTCCTGGGGCTCTCAAAGAGTGGGGGACTGGAGCCAGCCAACCCTGCGAGCCATGTGAGCCTCATGGGGCTCAAAGACACACAAGCTGGGGAGAAACTCGTCCTCTGCGGAGCGGAGGACCCGACTGGGTTCGGAGATCTATCGGCTAAATCAAAGATAAGTTTATTGTCTCACTTCTGCTTAAACAGATGCCGAAATAAATGAATCCGTCTATGCCGAACCAGCTTTGTTTTGCTTCCTCGGCGGACTCTAGACAAAGCCGAAAAGCCGGCACAGGACCCACTTCCGAAGCTGAGAGCAGAATCTGGACAGAAATCGCCTACCCTGTTCCGACCACATTTCGGCTAGCCGCAGAGCCATAGCCCGCTGCTGAAAGAACCCACGCTTCCCTGAACCAGTGCTCTCTCTTGGATGGCCAAAAGCGAACCAAACTTACTTTGGCCAACCATTTAACTTTGAAAGTTAAATGGTTGTTTGGAAGGTTTGTATGATGCAGTTACATTGTTTTTTTTGTTTTTTTTTACACAAGGAGCTAAACGATGTAGCTCCTGCTAGCATTCTTCAAGCCATGTTACTTCTGATGTCATTTGAGTGTGTTTTTGTGGTTATAACAAACGTTATCTCCACAAGAGTCTTATACACTGATGGGATATTTATGTTTGTGTTATCCGGTGCACTCATTACGACAAAAATAAAGCCGAACCTAGCGCCAAATGTCCGCTAGCCTAAATACTATTAGTTTCTGGAATTTCCCAGATGCACAACTACGATAAGTTTCAAGCATAAGGTTTGTTTCGTTTCACTCCACCATTGTTCGATAGTGCTATGAGTGTTATTACCGTATTAATATTCAAAGGTGTTTTGTATAACTTTAGAACTAACCGATTATAGCGACCAATCGCTACAGCGACCCCTAGCCTCCCAGAGGTATAATAGCATTAATAAAACCAAGCATCCTTAAAGTTAATGATTTTTACTGAGAAAATCCTCAGATAAAATTTTGTTTAATCAAATAATGTTTTGTTTAACTCAGGATTTGCATTGTGAATGGGTTGAAACACATACCAAATGTTGTTCTGAATTAGTAAAGCTAGTTTAAGATCATTCCATGTTCTTTAAGATGAACTTTGGTTCTTTGACTCAGGTCTGCTGTGAACCAGGATTCACTGAATTATTCTGATGATGCTGCTGATGGTGATCAATCACTTTGTTTTGTCTTTTGTTTATTTTTGGTGTGTACATAGTTCCTTAGTTTAGCTTCTTTTTATCTTCATTTTGCTTAGTAGTTTAGTTAAGTTTCACTAGCCTTGTAGGGAGGATTTTATATACAGCATTATATAGTGATGTTCTCTGAATGTTAATTTTATTCTGTTAATAAATGTTTTTAACTTGAAAAGAAGTTGTCACTCCTTATTCTATATGTATACAGAGTTTGCTGTTAAAAGATCACCAGTGCTCGAATCATCACTTCAACTAATGTGCTGGAGGACAAATACCTTAATGCACTGTGGTCCAATGAAACTAAAAGTATTTTCCATAATGGCCATTGCTACATTTGAAGGAAACAGGGTAATGCTTGTAAGCCTGTGAGCACCATCCCAGCTGTGAGGCACAGGGGTGTCAGCAGTATGTTGTGGGGCTGTTATACATTGCAGGAGGGACTGGTGTTCTCCTTCACAAAATAGATGGCACCATGTGGAAAGAACATTATGTGGACATATTGAAACATCTTAAGACATCAAGCAGGATGCTAAAAATTGAGAGTAAAGGGGCCTTTCAAAGGGACGCAATCCCTAAGCATACTGCTGAATTATTACAAAGTGGGTTAAGGACAACAAGGTCTATGTTTTTAGTGCCAATAACTCATTCCTGACCTCAGTCCCATAGAGCATAGTAAGCAGAACAAGTGTGAACAGGTGAAGCGGCGTACAAATCTGACTTAGGTTATACTAGTTCTGTTAGCGGGAAATTAGCCAAAACACTCTCTCTCTCTCTCATCATAATTTACCTAAAGGTTTATTCAGATTTAATGTCAGTCACTGAAGGAAGGGTTCTGTCTTTTTGCACATCCATCCATCCATCCATCCATCCATCCATCCATCCATCCATTGCCTTGTGCTTATTTGAGATCTGGTCCCTGGGGCAACAGATCCAGGGGAAAAACCCAGTCATCCATCTCCCCAGTGACATCCTCCAGCTCTTCTTGGGGCTCCCAAGGCATTCCCAGGCTAGACGGGAAATATAGTCCCTCCAGCAAGTTCTGGGTTTTCCCTGAGGTCTCCTCTCAGTGGTAAGCGCCCGAAAAACCCCCCAAAGGGAGGCGCCCTGGGGGCATCCTGAACAGATGCCCAAGCCACCTCAACTGTGTCTTTTTACAGTTTATATACAGATCTTTTCATATCTTTTTGTAAGTCTTGAAAGTACACATTTCTACAAGAGATAATCCACCCTGACTCAATTTAGTTATCACTTCTTTATTAATAAAGCAGTTTCAGAGACTTTGAACACGTATTGCTGCTTTTAGCATTACCTGTTTATGTGTTTGAAGAAAGCTTTACAACATCCCTTCATCCATTCATTTTCTGTTGCCGCTTAGTCCATTCAGGAGCCAATCTCTGCAGTCACGGGGTGGTGAGATGGAGTGCACCTCGTATCAGTCAATCACTGAGCAATACAGAGGCATGTTTTAAATGGACAGAACATAAATTGAACTACCAGAAATGAAAAAAAAAAACAACAATACTACAAATAGAAATATTCCTGACAGCACTTGAAACCTGGACTCTTAAAAACAATTTACCACCTTCTAATTATCTTGAAACCTCGTTAATGGAAATTACTTTAATTTATCAGTTTTCTGCAGATTTGGCCACACCTCCCAGACTTGCTTACAACACCAGGAAACTTGCTCCGTTCTCTTTCTAGTTCCCACTCCTGTTTTTTAAGCAGAACACATGGGCTGTCTGATTTTAATGCCAGCGTCTCATTTGGAGAGGAACCGGGCTTCAGCTGTCCTGAGCACTCACGATCAGCAGCCTGCCAGCTGCCATCAGTCTCTGACTCACTCATGAAACAACTTAGGGTCTGCATGAGACTCCCTCATCAGTCAGATGCACAGCATCCAGCATATAGTGATGATTTCTTCAAAGACGGAGAACACTGAGCCAGCACTAAGGGTAACTTAGGAAGGACAGACACAGTCGGCAAGCTGTTCAATCCTGGTGTCCTTGTTGCATGCATCAAAGTTTCCTTACGCTGGGCCTTGAACCCCATATTTATGTTGCTATGGGGACAAGTGTTTAAATGTGTGTTACACTCTAAAAACAGCTTGAATAGAAACAATCAGCCCAGTGAGGACAATATGCGTTCATCAAAGGCAACAGGTTCTGATTGTGGGTTTGGCCAGGCACAATGGGTTAGGGTTTTGCCCCATAATATGAACCAAAAGTATTCTTTATTAAATGGATGACCACTACTTTGAACTCAAGCATTAGTAACATCACTAAAATTAGTGACATTTCAGATCCCTCTCATTGATCTTTTTGCACAACGCAACACGTTTGTCAAGTTTTGTCAAGTCTCCCAAAGTCTAAATTATTAGACTTTGGGAGACATTCTTACTCTTCTCCACTGGCAGCATGTGATGCCACGAGCCCCCGCCTCGTCCCACAGCACTCACAGGCGATCTAGTCCTCGTGCAAAAGTCTCTCCCAGCAGCAGTCAGCGCCGCTCCCCGTGTTCAAGCTGCTAATGAATCATGCATGCAAGAAGCCACCTGCCACTGTTTGATCCCTTCATTTTAAGATTTAAATAGAAAGATTGTCTTTTATCTGAAATACATCCAAACTGGGATCATAGCTGAGACCCGTTTAAGTAGGGTGTAACATAAAATCTTCCAATTAAATTATACATGACATTTAGAAACTTTTTGTGATTATTTGTCTCTCTAACCAACAATGTTAAACTTACAAGAGAAATAAACTGAAATGCACTGGTTTATATTGTCTGTATGAAATCATTTCTTGATGGATATGCAAAGGAAATGAGAATGACAAAGATGGCAACGTATGGACAAGAAATATTTATATAAATTGGCAAATGGGCAAATTGACATTGAGCCTGCAAATTTACACTAAAAAAAAGCAAAAACAACAACTCTCCACCTTTTGATTAGGTTGCAACATCTGAAAAGCATCAGAGGACCTGTTAGACCGCGGAACAACCCACATCTATCGCATCTATCTTGTGATTGTGTTTTGTTGTGTTAGATGAACGTCGGTCAGGCTGATGTTGAGTTTAAGGAACAGCATCATGCATTAAAAATGCTATCCTCCCACACTAATGGAGTCTTGCGGAATGAGCTTTCTTCATTATAACTAGATCAGCGGGGTTGGATTTTTCAACGGCTGGCTCTTCTTTTCCAGGTTGCACTACTTGCATGATGCTGAGGCATTCACGTTCAAAATGCAGAAAGTCAATTCGAGTTGGTTATTAAGCGCCACCTAGCGTCCAATAAATGTGGTTTCAAATGCTCTCTGGGGATTCCTAAACTTTAAAGACCATGCTCTGCAGTTATCTTTACACGCTAATCAAATTAGAATGAAAATAAGCAAAAGTAGTTATCTATTTTTGTTATTATTAATGTGCACCATCACTGATTAAATGTAATCCCAAAAGTAAGAAAGAAGCACATTTTACTGTAAATAAATTCTTGGACTTTTTTTCCACAAAAAGTGCTTTTTGGTTACAATTATTTGATTAAAGTGTTTTACTTTGTGTATTGCTGCTCACAGCAACAGTCACGGCTCATGTTTCATCCTTTATATGCATCCATATCTGGTCCAGGCTGGCATTTAGTTAATGGTGTGTGGTTATAATGCTGTTTCTTATTAATCGATAAGATGAATTGTGAGTAAAATTCATTACATATTAATAAGAGATTATTAATGGCCATTAACAAAGCTCCCCTTATCAGAATTTGACACAGTGTAGGCTTGGAGCTGCAATGTGAAATAGTTTTTAATTTCCTTTTAACACATTTATTGTGACATAGTTTTGTTTATTTTTTTCAGACTCTTGCAACTCAACAAAATATAAAATCCATGCAACCATATAATTGCCATTTGTCAGGCGAGAATATGCATATAAAAATTATTTCTTCTGACTTTTATTCTTTTGTTCACTCGTTCACTTTGCCACAGTTTAATAAATGCAGGTCATGGCTGCCACATTGTGAGAATAAATCAGTTTACTGAAAACAGAAGAAAAAAAAAAGCTGGTTACACAGATTACAAAAACAACTACTTCTTTTTTTTCCTTTTTTTTTTCTTTTTTTTTTTAAAACAACTACTTCAAACCTGGATGGAGGCAATTGCTGTGTGTGCCTTCACACCATAAACCAGCATCAGCCATTGTTCTCAGACGGGGTTTGTCTTTACGGTACTTGTTTCCTTCAGCTTGTTCTAGACTTCACTTAGAACAGCTTTTTGTCCAGTTTACATGTATATATTGTTTTGTTTCTTTTTCTCAGTGCACCCTCGGGCACCTGCAATAAAATAACACATGCCACGACCGTCTTAAATTCAGTTCAGAGACTTCAAAACACCAGGAGCCCCTGGCTGAAAGTATACTTTGCTTTCAGCAGCCTGTAATCACAGAGAAGCAGTGGGCTGAAATGGTGTCACTGGAGCTAATTACAGGTAATTAGACGGCACTTCTCTTTTTCACCCAGTTTTGTTGGAATAAACCTGGTTTATGGGTCATCGTTGTGTTTTTTTTGGGATGTGCTGAAATGATTTCTGAGGATGTGTTTAACTGAAGAAGCAGCCACAAGCAGAACGCGTGGGGGATGCTAAGAGGGGTAAATTTATGTACAAGCGTAAGACAGCAAAGGAAACAGAAGACAGAATGAAATAGATATATATCACTGTGCTTCTGTCTGGTCTTAGATTTTATTCATAATTCCCATTCCTGACATGTTTTGAGGTTAGATGAAGTGAAAAATGTTAAGCTGATAAGATCAGGTGTGGAAAACAAAAGGTGCTGCAGTGTTTTGGCACTGACACTGAGAAACCTACACAGATATCCAGCATGTCCAAACAAGCCAAACCCAGATGATTATTTTGTAGAGAAAATCAGTTAAAAGTTGCCCCCGTACAGCTCGCTGTCTAATTATGTTCCTACATCAAACCAGTCGAGAGCTGGCTCCCCAACTCCCCGTTGACTGGATGTGTAAATAAGTTATTCATGTGTCATGCAATCCCTGGAATCTTTTTTTTGTTTGTTATATTTTTACTTATTAATTTTAATCTTCATTTTTATGTTTTCCATCTTAGTGCAATTTCTTTGTCCTGTATTGGACCCTGGATCAGTAATGCTTAACTTGAACTTTAAAAATAGAGAAACAGTGTATAATTGTTGTCACAAAAAAACATGGTTCCCTACTTTTTGCCACATCAGACATGCCCGCATCTATCATTTGCGGTAGATTCCGTTTTTAAATCCTTGTTGCAAATTTAAGGCAGGTTGCAGGTTGTTCTGGTGAGCGGAAAACATCGAAGAATATCCCTACCTAAGGGTCTGCTCTGTTCATTTCAAATGCTGAAGAAACCTTTCCCATTCCAGACGAACATTCAGACAGAGATTCAGTACATTTCGCCATTCCTCTCTCTGAATCCCCTTCCCCAGTCTCGCTTTAGTTTCCATTTTTATCCGTACTTTTCACTTCATCTTCCATCCCTGTTTAATGGCTCCTGTTTAGTTGTGCTCCACTGAAGTAATGCTGTTGGTGTTGCTGCTTAGAGATGAGTGTTCTGGGGCAGAATAAGCTGCGATGTGCCTCCTATCCATTATTGATCCATGATTAACCAGAGTTCAGCGCTAGTTCCAGACTCCAGCGCTGACAAAATAGGTTTGCTAAAACCTATAGAAGGGATGTGGCCTTGACACAACCCTGCTAAACAAGGCCAGCTTTGCCTTTTTTTCCCTGTTAGAAAGCAGACGGCCAGTGTAAACTTTCATGCTGTACGTTTGGTGGAGAGTGGTAAATGGCTGTAGGGTTGGTGTTGATGATAACACAGGCCAGGAGTAAAAGGATCCTGCCCCCCCTCCCCTCCTGCAACAGCTATCTCTGTCATTCGGGGAAATGTTCCACGGGGCAGCGTTGCAGATCCGCTGATCCTGATGTATTCTGACACTGATGGTGCTCACCATCTGACCTTTGGGCTGCGGAGTGCTCTCAGACAACGCCTGTGTTTACGACCCCGGCTTAACAAGGATTTATACGCAGCGAACCAACTCCAGGAGCAAAGTGCCAGGATGTGGCTGCTCCTACAAGGGGCTGAGATAGCAGCTTCTTGTTTGATTCATACGGGAAAACTTTTTATTTATTTAATTTTTTTATCAGTTGCGCTCCTTTTGGCACCATCTTGTCAAGTTTACAATGTGTTTTTTGATCTCCTGTTTAAGACAACTAGCGATGAACAGTTTTATACTGTCAACAAAGCTCTTGGAAAAGTAAGAAAATCATGTAAGTTACACTTAGGAGTAGGAAAAGCTGTCTAATACATGATCAGAAACTAACTTCAACGTGGCACCGATGTGAGTTTATACCCCGAGAACAAACGACGGAGAGCTTAATTTCCAAAATGTTCAGTGTTGGGTGTGAGTGCATTGATGTTGCCTGCATCAAAAGCTCTGACGGTGCTCCGAGAGCAACTTTAGAGTCAGAGGGAAATCTCAGCGCAGCACTCCACTTTACCGACTCGCACCGCTCTCCAGGGGTGCGCCTGTCATTAAATATTCACACGACACACGCACGCACGTCAGACATCATCTTGGGAGAGCTTCATGTAGCCATCGTCTGTCCGGGCTTTGTTTCGTGTCAGAATGTACCTGTGGACTTCAGAGTTCCTGTGTGAGAGATGTTGAACGTAGATGTCATCCCGGAGCACCAAAATGGCTTTTTTTTTTTAACGTGGTTTGAATTAGATGTTTGTGCTTTTTTTCCCCACTTTTAATGAGAGAGCATGTGTGCTGCCCCAGGTAAAAGTCACTCTTAAGTCTGAAACAATATGCAGTAAAACAGCATTCCAGAGAAAAAGAAAATATCCCAAAAAACCTGTAGAAAACCGTTGTGGGTTTTCAACACAAACGCCTCATATCCAAACATTTACAGTTTAACACGGAAAATATGGAACCGTTGACCTTGGCAAACCGGGCTAGAGCGAAGCCGTCTTCTTCCTGAGTGCAGCTGCTCACATGTTTTTGAAGGAGGTGATTTTAGGAGCCAAGCTGTAATTTGTCCATTCTGAGAAAAAAACACAAAAATGAAAGAACAAATGTTCAGTCTCCTTGTGGTGGCTGACATATAATATAGCAGAAAACACACTTAACAAGTAAAACTGTAGCAAAGGACGATTAGTTTTCATAAGCGCACATACAAATGCAGTGTACGTTGTTGTGCTTTTTCAGAGATTAGAGGGGCTATGCTCAGCCTTTTGTAGCTAAAATCAATTCCCAAAGCCAATTTAAGCCAATTCTGTCTTATCTTGTGACAGCTAAACAACTTTTATAAAAAAAGAAAATTATTAGTCTTCATTTTATTAATTATTTTGGCATCAGAGGGGATTACACAATGCGTGCGTATAAGAGTAAGCCTTTCCACTTCTAAAACTTTTTTCTAAAAATTTTAAAGCAAAAACTGACTTGAGCTAGCTATAGCATCTTAAATTAGTGATTATCAAGGTTAGTAAGGTTAGCAGAACTAAAACAGCATTCTTTTTCTCTTGTGTTGTTGGGACTGTAAATTCTTAGGTACCTGAACTCTGACATTCATTTAATGCTGCCAACATTTCCACTCAATATACATCATATAAAATGTTTTAAAACTTAAAAAAGAGCAAGTTTGCTGTACTCTGTTCAGCCTTCCTGTTATATGCTGAAAGTCCTGCTCTCTCTCTCACTGTCATGCGAAGCTAGTTAGTGAAGGATAGAAAAGTAAAAATGGATCTTTACTGATGAGGGAATGAGGCAATAATTCACATTTGGGATTTCTTGTGTCACTTTTATCAATCTTTTTCCATGTGGCAATTGCAGGGTTACATAGATTTTAGCAGATTGTATTTTCTTGAGCTGCTAAGGAAGTTTTAATAATATTGGCTTTCAGAAAGTACCTCAAAAGTTATTTTGTAAAAGTGTCTCATATGTCCAGTTATGGACTAGGAAAGATAATGTGTCAAAAGACTGAACGCTGTGTTCACTGCCATAAGTTCATTTATACTCTTGTTGTCTGCAGCAACTCCTGGAAACAGTTTTATTGTCCAAATGTATATTCACGTAAATTAACACAAGATTTTTTTTAAATAATCAAAAAGATGTAAAAACACAGCCAAACTTCACATTTTGTCATTTCGCAGGGAACATTTCTCGTCAGTTTTGATTCCTTTTGTTTTGGAAACTGCCGGGGTTAGGGAGCCGGGTGGGGTGGTAATAGATGGCAGCCATTTTCCCCCACTCAGATTTTGTGACATCTGACCTCATGTTTGAAAAGCTTCTTGTGTTCTGACTGATGGGGAGTCGAGCGCTTTAAGCTCCTCCGCATCTTCCGCACCGTGAGGTCAAATACATGTAAGCTGCTGGAGCCGTGGGTCTTTAGAGATGTAGGTTTACCTACTCAGCCTTCACGTTGTGGTCACATGAATGCCAGAGACAGTAGATAGTATAAATGGAGGAAACCTTTTAGATTGACATATTAAATCCTTAGGAATTATGAAATGTTTTCTCCAGGTGATTTTATCCTGATGACTTTGATAACTTTATACTGGGGGTCAGGTATATTTGATCATTTAAGGTAAATAGACACCTCCTTTATAATGTGATGGGGTTACTTTAGATAGAGTTCTCAGTTAAATGTGCTGTGGATCTGTGGCACAAAAGCTGAGGCCTCATTAAATTTTAACAATGTTTGGGATGTAGTTGGGTCAGTTTTTCTCACTTTCCTCTGTGGTCATGCATTACAACTATGCCTTGATGTGCAATTACTCCCTGTGCTGGCAGGTTGGAGCAATGTGTGGAATAAAAACTGTTTTTGGTAAATTCAGAGCTTGGGTCAATTTCCAAGGGCACCATGTAGACACCAGCTATAATCATCTAATTAGAGAGATTTTGAGTTTTCCAATTAGCATTCAACCTTGGAAGTTTCATATGGAGACAAAACTCACCATCTGTCAGCACAAAGCGGGGCGGCTCTCTGTGATTGTGATGCACTCACAGCCCTCTAACTGTGTTTGTTTTGGCTGCAGGAACTTCTACTACATCACCATGCTGCGAGACCCGGTCTCCCGCTACCTGAGCGAGTGGAAGCACGTGCAGAGAGGAGCCACGTGGAAGACGGCTCTCCATATGTGCGATGGACGCTCGCCCACCCAGGACGAGCTGCCCACCTGCTACAGCGGCGACGACTGGTCCGGTGTCACCCTGAAAGAGTTCATGAACTGCCCGTCGAACCTGGCCAACAACCGGCAGGTGCGCATGCTGGCCGACCTGAGCCTGGTGGGCTGCTACAACATGTCCTCGATGAACGAGAGCCAGCGCAACCACGTCCTCCTGAGCAGCGCCATGAGCAACCTGAAGAACATGGCCTTCTACGGCCTGACTGAGTTCCAGCGCAAGACGCAGTACCTGTTTGAGCGGACGTTCAGCCTGCGCTTCATCGCCGCCTTCACGCAGATCAACAGCACGCGGGCGGCCAACGTGGACCTGAGCGAGAGCGTGCGCCGGCGCATCGAGGAGCTCAACTTCCTGGACGTCCAGCTGTACGAGTACGCGAAGGACCTGTTCCTCCAGCGGTTCCAGTACACCCGGCAGAGGGAGCACCAGGAGGTGCGCTTGAAGAGGCGCGAGGAGAGACGCTGGCTGAGGGAGCAGAGGGAGCAGGGCAGGCCGTGGCCGTCCAAACACAAAGGGCGAGTCTTTGAGAAGGAAACTGAAAACGACTTGCCCGCCACCACTGAGGATTATACGAGCCAGGTGGTGCGTTGGTGAGACCTCGTCGGACAGGAATGCCGCAACAGACGAGATGTTTTATCAGAACCAATTGTACATCTTAGGACTCTCTTTGTTCTTCACCGTTATTCTGCGTTCTGCATCTACGTGTTTTGTCTCATATGAGAGCTTTGTTTCTTGAAGAAAATGCCGCAGTCTTTTAGTCTTGGAGAGCCTTTTAGTGTCTTAAATTTGTATGTGCTGTTCATACATTGTTTTCATTTGACTACTGCCTTAGTTTTACTCTGTAAAATGATATGGTAAACAAAAAGAAAATCCACACTGCATTGATTTTGATAGTCACTGGAAGTGTTTGAATGTCTTTGGAGGTATTATTGGTGTTTAGACTGTTTCCACTCCGGTGGCTTTATGTTTTTGACTAGAGGTCCCTGAGATCGTGAATGGATGGAGAGAATAGCTTTGAGCATCAGCTTTCATTGCACATTAAACACAACGTAGAATAACTAATTTATGTACAATCAAAAGCATCTCTTAAATCGAATCTCCGCTTGCTTCACTGCCCAGATTTTCCCAAACAACTGGTGAGCCGACCAGCAGTTGAAATCTAAAGTATATCATGAGTGAGCAAAAACAAAGAGGTAAGGAAAATTAAGGAATTGGTCACAAGTGTGGCTTTCTCACACCTTTAAGCTGCTTCACAAGGATTATCTTGCTTGTAAACAATTTTTACTGAGTTCAATATATTGTAGAACACCCGAAGAAATAAGAACAGCTGCAATGCCTCAATGACAGAAGTATGAGATTTCCCAATCACAGCCTTTTTAACTCATAGGTATTGGAGCCCCTGACTAAACTCAGTTCTTAATGCTTGTGGTAATGTCCACATCCATAGCAAGCCCTGTAGAAACAACTTACAGCGTTATCTTTAAACAATCATGCTCTTTTAACATGACCATGACTTGCAAAACAACATTGTTTTGTTGATCTAAAGATCTAAGAAATCTGGGTTTTTTTTTCCTACAAATCTAGGTGTATTTTGCTCCGTCCAAAGACTGCATGAGCTACTGCAGCTTCCTGTCTCTCTGTGTCGTGTGACCTGATTTGTTTTCAGACAGCTGTCAGTGCAAAAGAGTGCTGAGCAGAGCTTGTCTTTTATTTTTGTGACTTTCAAATGGAAGTGCTAATGGAAAACATAGTTTCATAAACTTCTTTTGTCAATGCACAAGTATTAGAAACTGCATTGAAATGTCACAATCAAAATTACCAAGAAGTCATATCAAAACTGAGAGTAAACATGCTAGCATTAGCCTAGCCCGCTCGGAATGAAATCGTCAGGAGAAGGACATTGAGTTTTGCTGAATCCTGCAGTTATTTCATTTCTTTCATATTTCATACCTGCGTTTCTTTAGTCTCCCATCACTTTGACCAGTGACTGTAAAGTACTTTTGCATTTTTTAATCATAGTGTACTGCAAGCAGATCTTCTTGTATGTCACTAATGAGTAATTTCCATTAGCAGGACATTAGAGTTATTTTGGTCATTTTTCATATGAGCCGACTAATTCACATGGGAATCAGAACCAAAACAAACGAAAATAGAGAGTTTTACCAAGTTTTAAGAGACTAATTTACAATTGGGAATTTTTATGCTTGATGTTTTTGTATTCGTAATTTATGAAAATACTTAACCACAAAATAAAATAAACAGTTGCATAAGTACATTTAAGCAAAATGTAGGTAGGAAGGGGTGAAAGTGAATCTGCAATGCATTTGTCCAAAATGGGGTGTGAAGTGGTGAAGGGCCAGTACGGCACTTTAAAGCTCGCAGGTTTTCAGCAAAACCAAATCTATGGCTTTGAGTTTAACAAGGCATCGGTCTAGAACCAGATATGGGAAAATATCTATTCTTAGTTGACTGATCATAGTGGGAGTAAAAAAACATGAATCCTGATCTGGACATCCCCAGTGTAAGCATGAACAAATGTTTTAAAGTCACAGCTTTTCGAAAGAGGTGGACTTGCTGCTGTGTTTTGGATTATTGTCCTGCCACATCCAGAAACGCAAACTGTCTTCAGGTTAAGGTCACAAACTAGAAGTTATGGTTCCATCAATTACAGCAAGTGGTCCAGGTCCTGAGGTTGTGGGCATGATGGTCTTCTTCTGAGACCTTGTGTTACCTTTACACCAGATGTAGCAGGACAGATGCTGTACAGAAAGTTTCAACTTTGTCTGTCAGTCCACAGAATATTTTCACAAAAGTCTTAGGGATCAGTTAAATGCTTTTTTGGCAAATGTGAGACAGACATTTCTGTCTCACATTTTGTTTTTGGTTAGCAGTGGTTCTGGTTCTGGAACAGTCCCACTGGCTATTTTGCCCAATCTTTGCTTATTGTTGGACTATAAACCCCGAACTTAATCCAAGCAAGTGAGTTCTTGAGTGCTTTAATTATTGTTCTGGGTTGTTTTGTGACCTACTGGATGAGTCCTCGATGCACTTTTGTTAGGCAACCCACTTATGGGAATGTTTACCGCTGTTCCATGTTTTGTCCTTTTGTGCATAATGGCTTTCGGTGTTCGCAAAAAATCCAAACCCTTAGAAATGGCTTTGGTACCAGACTGACAGGTGTAAAACACTTTGTTTCTCATCTGTTCTTTAGATCAGGATATAATGAGTTACTTTCTCAGATCTTTAGACCTACTCCATTGTCTGAGACAGGTGCCGTCTAAGTGATTTGATGGACCAGAACTCTGGCAGTAATTAAAGTCAACTTCCCAAACCACTTGATTAATCACAGTTCATTCCTACTCAGGATGTAGAGTATTAGGTGTGGTTTAAAAAAAAACAATTGAAGAAGTCTACCATGGAAGAAATGCTTTTTCACAGTAATACATGTTTCACCCCAGGACATCAATGCACAGAGGTGGTAGGGCTGTTATCCACATTGGGCTCACAATCCATCCATTTTCTGACCCACTTTATCCCTCATGGGGGTCCAGCATTCACTGGGCAAGAGGTAGGGTACACCCTGGACAGGTCAACAGATGGATTTGAACCCATAACCTTTTGCTGCAAGGCAACAACACTACCCAGTGCACCACTGTGGGACTGCTCACAGTCCAGTAAAAGTTAAAAAAATAAAAAATTTATAAATAAATCCATGTCCAAATTTGTTAATGCTTTACATTAAAGCATTAACAAAGGGATTAATATTCATGTCCATTTTTCTCTGTTGAAAATGAACTGGACAAATCTATTCAAGATGTCACAACATACATTCAGATCTGTACAGAAAGAAGGACAAAATAATCTGCCCCATTTTTTTATTTCTCTTTTCTGCAGTTTTTAATATTTAACTATGAAAGGGAAATAAAACCAAAACGAAATTTCTACTTACTAAATTTCTACTTCCTCACTTTTTACCACAAAAAAAGTAAAAATTACTTTTTTCAGTATCAATATTAATATTATATTTTAGATTTTGAAACAAAAATCATTACAAACACCTGTGATGAGAACACCTAATTGTCAAGGCATGCTCCGACCCATTCTCTACCTTTAACTTCTGTCAAACATTGTATCTGTTGTGAGGGGGGGGGGGGGAAACAATTAAAGGTGCGAACATGGTAAGTTGGTTGATAAATATTTGCTAAACAATGAATGTGATGAGGAGGGTAAATCTTGGTGGCATGTGGCCTGAATGAGAATGAGATGATCAGCATTCAGTTGTCACGCCCCTCCTCTGTCACACTGGCTGCTTCTTACATATTTGTAGAGCTGACGGCGTCGGCGCCGTGGGCACCGAGAGCGCTCTGACACCAGCAGAGAGCCAGGACTGGAAGGCGAAGCCTCAGAGAAGATGGTTGAGGGAAAAAATATAACATTTCTGCCACTTCTCTCTCTGTCTGATAGTTTCCGGACACTCAACGCTCGATTTTAGCTACTTTAAAAGGCTTCATCGGCCTTTGTCGTTTATTGTGTCTTATCTCATGCTCGCTCGCTTCACATGCATATCAAGTTAAATGGACGCTAAATGTCAGTACAGATATCTGCTGCTATAATGTTAATGCAATTTCTCATGTTTTTTTTTTTCCCTTCCTTATTGCACTTTCTCATGAAATACCTCATGTGGCACAGTCTTCCTTAATTTCACACCATCTTGTCTAAATGATTCATCGAGCCGTTGCAGAGCATGTGTTGAATGAATATTTTGTCAGCTAATGGGAAAGGCGTGCTTTGTATAGGCACCTGCTGGTACCAAAAGCACTTACATCTGTAGTGTGAGGAAAAGGGGAGGGAGTGTGGTGCACAATTTAACTTCTCACTCAAGTGTTTCGAGTGTAGCTCACGGCATTATAGGACTGTCCTGTGAGTAATGAAGAATTCATCCATTCATGGCATTTCAAAAGCGGTGCGTATTGGACATATCAGATCGCTTTCCCACCTTCCACCCAAAATAATAATACTTTAAAAAGCGTTTCTCTGAAACTCCAATGTATTGTTATTGTTAAATGGACTTTAAATGCTCCTATCAACATACAATTAGCCCCACAAAAAAAAGGCTCATATCTGATTATCCTCTTAACCTGTTATCAACAAATTTCAATATGTTTTTCACAGACAATGTTTATATATATATATATATATATATATATATATATATATATATATATATATATATATATATATATATATATATATATATATATATGGAAAAGCACATGTGACAATATTTAATCTTATCTAGTTTAAAGGGTCTAAGCTTGTCATTGAGCATTAGTTAAATTAGAAATAACCCCTTTGACTCACTTTTTACAGAAAGAAATGTGCCTTTTTAGGTAAAAATTATTACTTTCAATTTTAATTGAGCAGGATTTAGTACCATCTGGTGGTTGGTCTGGAGGGGAACATCGCATTGGCTGAACAACACTCAGCTAATGGAGTTCAGTGACATCTTTGTGGGAAAAGAGATCTTACAAAACTACATTTCTGGAGCACTTCTTTGAGCAATTGGTTTGAATATGCGGTACCATCTAAATTTAAAATAATAATATAATATAATAATAATATAAATTACAATCCGGTTCCTGTCACTTTAAACGTTGAAACTGGTACATTTTAATCAGCAGTCTACATCTCGTGAACTTTTCCTCCAAACCTATATTATTTTATGTGTTGTATTGTATTATAATTTGCAGACAGTCTTAATCTGGTACAAATTTGGTAATCTCAATTGGGAAGCACCTCACTGGGGGAAAAAAATTAGAATAGGATCATCTGTCCCCTAACAACTGATGTTACTTTAATGGAAATAAGTTTAGTGAGACTCTTCTTGTCGCTATCTTGACATTTCTGATGTTAGTCTGAGGAAGGTCTGCCCAACCCGTCACTATCAGTTATGAGATGTTTCAGGGTCTGTGGATATTTCTGATCAATGTCATGTTGCAGGGTCTAGTTCTGCTTCAGTTTAAACTGTTTTACACATGGTCTCAGATTAATAATGGTAAATTCAATGATGAAGAAACGACCGGGGGTCTCTTTTATAAAATATTGCATGGAATCCATACCAAAACTGTACGCACAGCAGCACGCAATTTCCCTTTGTAGATCACAGCTGAACCCGAATGTGTGCCCACACACATTCGGGTTCAATGCATAGAATGTTAATGTACATTTAAATGAGGCAGGCGATCATTGTTATATCATGGTTAACAAAGGCAAACAAAGAAGAAAAAGCGAAGAAAATGAAAAAAATTCACAGAGAGGAGTTTATTTAATGTGAAAATCAGAGTTGAAAACACATATGTTGTGCACATTTAAACCACTTAATTAAAAAGTGAACTTGGTCGCTGTTTTAATCGTCTGGTAACAGCCTCACGGAGCCGTCGTCAGGGTTGAAATCCCTCCGGTCATGGAGAACTCAGGGCGCTCATGTCGTCATTCTATTTATATATATATATATATATATATATATATATATATATATATATATACAAGAAACCAAGTAAAATCAAAAGAAAATGCACTGATAACTCTGAAAGGTTTTGAACATGGACTGGACTACACATGAAAATGCTGCCAACTTTGAAAGACTAATGAAATCTGGACAGCTATTGATCTGGACCGCATTAATAGATGTAAAGAAACCCCATCCCCTTTAAGAGGAATTCATTGCATAGAGAGTCAGGAAACTGCTCCAGACCTTTACGCAGGACTGTAGTTTTGTATTTGTTTGTGTCAGACGGTCTGCGAGGCTGACGTTGTTGCTCTTGGCTTACTTTCCACCAAAAATGGCATGCAGGCTCTCTGGCACAAAGCCTCAAGGACAACCTTCTCAAGCAGCCAGTCAGGATGACACTTTATTATTCTGTGATTATTTTTTGCTTGCAGCGAACCGATGACTGATAAGAGAGGAATCAATTTCTGCCAATGAATCCCAACGAACATTTTACTCTGGGCCTCGTTTAATCTTCTAACATACCGTACATATGTATATAAGTGTGTTTATGGGAAAACAAAACCTGAAAATGAAAACAAATAATCAGTTAATGAACTTTTGGTGTCTTTTATAGAGGACATTTGTTTTTTCCCGGTTATCGTCAGAGAACCACAGCATGATGTTGAATTTGCTGTATGTCACCTCTGTGGCTTTTATAAATGATACCTTGAATGATTTCCTTCAATAAAAGGAAATGCAGTTCACATGATGATGTGAATAAAGTGATGAACAGAAGCAACGGTGAGACACGCCACTCTGTAGGGAGGGTTTAATGAACTTGTGCTGCCACTCCATGAAAGCGAATCTCCCTGATGGTCTGATTTATCTGTTTAATTTAAAGGATTTCAACTGCTGCTGGAGAACAGCTTTGTCTGACTGTAATTGGTTACGTCTCGAGAGCTTTCTCTGTGTTTTATCTGTACATAATAAAAGCCTTGTGATGAAAGAAATATAAAAACACTTTTGTGTATTTATTCAGCCTTTTTTTCCAGCTAGAAAACAAAAGGAGATAAAAAAAAGAGTAATTTTGGATCCCCTTCTGAGAACCGCATGCACCAAAACAGCCGTGGCGTTATGAAGTGTACTGTCCTTTGTATTCCCAGCCTCATAATTGATGAGTTTGTCGTGCAATGCTCTTGAACTTGTTTGCATTTTGTCACATTACAACCACAAACTTTGTAGAATTTTACTGGGATTTTGTGCGCTTGACGTAGTAGTAGACAAAGTAGCGTATAGTTGTGAAGTGAAGAGAAAAGAAAAGGATAGAGTAGTTTTAGCCCAATTTACTGCAATAGCCACAAATAAAATCAGATGAGACCAAACTGAAACTTTATGGTTTCCATGCAAACTGCCACGCGTGGCCGAAAACATCGCACATCACCCTGAATAAATCATCCCCATGCTGACACATGGCGATGGCAGCATCATGTTGTGGGGATACAGTTCACCAGCATGAACAGTGAGGCTAAATACAGGCTAGTCCAGGGAGAAAAACTCCGAGAGGCTTCAAAAGATTTCTGACTATGGCGCAGCAAGTCAGTCACAAACATACGGCCAGAGCTATAATGTTAAGTTTAGGTTTAAAAAATAAAAATAATGTATAGTTAGAATGGTAAATTCAAAGGTCAGACCTAAGTCCAACTGAGAATGATAGTCAAGGCTTGAAAATTGATGGTAGAGACGTGCCCCGACGGCTGTACACTGCAAACAGGGAAGTAAAAGTAAGGAAAATTTGATTGGAATTAGTATATTTTGTCTTGATTTGAATGGCTAAATCAGACTATTTGCCAATGGATTGAGAATTTCTAGGATAAATAGACATCCTGCACTTAAAATAAGATGATAGAGATAAATTGCTCTTATTTTAAATGCGAAAATCTTATTCCATTGGCAAATAGTGTCATTTACCTGCTCAAATCAATGAAAAATACACTAATTTCAAGAGGATTTTACCTACTTTTAGTTCCCTTTTTGCAGTGTAATTGCCCCAGAAGTTGAGTCAGAGAGGATCAGTGCAAATACACACCACACTTTTCAGATTTTTTCCGTCCGTCCGTCCGTCCGTCCGTCCATCCGTCTTCTTCCGCTTATCCGGGGTCGGGTCGCGGGGGTAGCAGCTTCAGTAGGGAGGCCCAGACGTCCCTCTCCCCAGCCACTTGGTCCAGCTCCTCAGGAGGAATCCCAAGGCGTTCCCAGGCCAGCAGAGAGACATAGTCCCTCCAGCGTGTCCTGGGTCTTCCTCTGGGCCTCCTCCCGGTGGGACGTGCCCGGAACACCTCACCAGGGAGGCGTCCAGGAGGCATCCTGACCAGATGCCCGAGCCACCTCAACTGGCTCCTCTCGACGTGGAGGAGCAGCGGCTCTACTCTGAGTCCTCCCCGGATGACTGAGCTCCTCACCCTATCTCTAAGGGAGAGCCCAGACACACTACGGAGAAAACTCATTTCAGCCGCTTGTATCAGATTTTTTCGTTGTAAAAAAAAAATATTTCTGAACTCATGCATCCTCTCCCTTACACCATGTAGATGTACTAAATAAAATCTGAATATAATACACTATCATTTGTCAAAATCTGAAAAAGCAAAGTCGGCATAAATAGTTTTGTTAGGCAAGTGATCTCCTATGTTGCTTCTCATCAGAATTTCTCCAATATGATATTTCACAGGAAAAGATGCAATATAAACTAGAACAAACCCAGTGAAATTATATCTACACATAGACCCTGCATGCTACTTTTCACATTTTCACAGTGAGTTGTAAGATGAACCAACTGTGCTTTTCCAAAGTAGGAGTTTTACTTGAAGAAAGAAGCTTCTATACATAGAGTATAGTTAGTCCCTGCTCTGTCTGCAGCTTGTTTTGTTGTGCCTCTCTCCTCCTTCCTTTCAGGGTTGGACCAGCGGGCGCAGACTCCAAAGCTGCTGCTCATTAAAGCTCATCAGGAGGAGCTTCCGACTAGCCGCCTCCCTGAGACACATACCAGATTGTTTTGCTCACTTGTGGAAATCAGGTTCTCCCCTCTCTGTGTTCTCTGCATCCCGAAGCTCTGACTTGAACCTTTCGTGTTTTCTCTGGTACAAACTGAGTTCTGGGCTCTAGTGATCTGCTTCCTCACATTTGTGTGAAAAAAAGGCCTACCCGGATCTCTCACCCTCTTTAGGTCTTCTGGTCTTGGTCTTCCGTCAGCCCTCCTGGTAACTGCTCTCTCTTTTCTTCCTCTGCTCCTCTCACCTGCCTCTCCATCCTAATCAGCTAATCAGCTCCAACCTGGAAGGAAAAAAAAGGACAAAAGACCACGGATCATCAAATACCTGTCAACCTTAGCTCTTCTCATGGAACTACAATTGTCCCCGTTTCAGTAATTTCTGCTCAAATCAGCTCATCGCTCCTCATCTACTGAAACAAGATCTAACCACTTACCTCTCCTCCTAGGAGCCTCCCTGGAACCCCGTTCAAAAACCTGCTGCACATCACTTGAGTACAAACTCATCCAATAAATACTCTTA
The DNA here is from genome assembly GCF_011125445.2 of Fundulus heteroclitus. Taxonomy (NCBI): domain Eukaryota; kingdom Metazoa; phylum Chordata; class Actinopteri; order Cyprinodontiformes; family Fundulidae; genus Fundulus; species Fundulus heteroclitus. Next base: position 24,823,365 of record NC_046367.1, read on the forward strand.
CGTCAATAATTGACGCCTACATCAGAGTCAGACCAAATGTCACTCCATGACACTCCATGTTGGATAGAAATAACCTTTGTTGTCCCTGAGTGGGAAAATTCACATGTAGTAGCAGTGAGGTGAAAGACAAATGGAAGAATCCAGATATACACAAGGGTAAAAAAAAGAAAACAAACAAACAAAAAAAAGAACTAAGAATAACAAACTGTACTGTAGAGCAAAATAAGAAAAAAAAAACACTGCATTATTATTACATTAGATTAAAGCAATGAGCAACAGAGTTGTTAATGCTGAGCTGGGATAATATGGTCTGAAACACACTATATATTCCAGCTTAGTCTCTAACATACTCAGCTTTCTGCTTCCCTTTGGGTTAACTAGTACGGATTGCCAGCTCAGCATTTCTGCTTGTGACTGCGGCACGTCTTTTCCATCCAGATGGTATCACCGTGACAATCAGAGTCAAGGTTCCACCAAGGGAAGTGTGTAACGATCAAAAAGTATGCAGCTAAACCGTTGGTATTTACATTGTTTGTTCTTGTATTTGTTTGTGTTCTGAAACCCTTGGCAGTGATTCCAAACTGTTCTAAATACAGAGACGGTCTATCAGGTGTCTAGGAAGATTTTAGTTTATATATTACCATTAGTGAGTGACAAAAACATAACATTAAAAAAGTCCACACTTTTTCTTTTAGGATTGATGAACATTTTAAATCATTAATCATTAGAATGTAATGCTGCTTGTAAAACCAAGTCGATCCAAGTTTTATTATGCAGAGTTTAAACTATGGTGACTAGGGATCTAATTGAACTGCTAATACATAGTAAGTTATTCAAGGTCTTTTGATTCACAAAGTTGCAATCCTGGTGTTTACATCGCCTATGAGCGACGAAGTCATAAAAATCATAGTCAGGATATGGCTGCCATCTTGTGGTAAAATCTTGCAAATGCAGCGAAATCTTTGCAAAATTGCTGAATTTTAACAGGGTGTTTATTAACCATTTATGAGATTTTATTTGTTCACAGTAATAATATTATTATTAATAATAATACAATTAGAAATTTATATATATACCGGTATATATATATATATATATATATATATATATATATATATATATATATATATATATATATATATATATATATATATATATTACACACTGACGCCTAATATATCAATATTTTTGGGGTGTTTCACATCTATTGACAAGGGCATCCTAAGAAATAATTGTGTCTTGAAGATTCATTCATTTTAAAAGTGAAGCTCATATTGAGTATTAAACACACCGAAGGAAATTATTTTAGTATATATATATATATATATATATATATATATATATATATATATATATATATATATATATATATATATATATACAAATTTGTCATTTGTACAGTTGTGAACATTTTTTTTAACCATTAATTGATACTGGTGAGAGAAAACTCTGGGTTAATTTGGTTCTATTTGCAGTTGTTTGGACTCGCGGTGATTGTTTGCATGTTAGTTTTATAATAACTGTTGAAGATTCGTTAAATAAATACAAATGTACCAATGTACATGTGCTAAATGAGTTTTAAACAGCAGCCTTTGAACAACAGTATTATTTATTGAGAAGTGGATGCACACTTCACAGTGGATGCACAAAACCAACTAAAGACCAAATGGGGGAAATGTGAACAACAATCAGCTGTAAGGTCAAACAAATGAAAGCATAGGCTGGTGCATTCTCATTGTTTTTATTTCTGATTCACTTTGACAGTGACATTTTCCTCAAAGGGAGCAATATGGTGACCTTTCTTTGTGGCACTCAGTGGCACATTTCCAGTTTAAGATCTGTCACTGTGACACATCAGATAAAGCTCCTCTGTGGCCTCAAGAGGACGGAAAAAAGCAAAGGAAGGAGAAAATAGTGGTGACTGTTTCAGTTTATGACAAGTGGGTAAATGTAAACAATGTGAAGCCAATCTCTATGTGAGATGCCATTTAAACATAGTTCTGCAACTCTGGTATTTAAATCAAAGCTCAATTCACAATTCTTGATAATATGTATATATATAAATCTTTGATCACTTGTCAGAATTTGTTTCATGCAGAGATGGGTAGAGTATCCAGAAATTGTACTCAAGCTAGAGTAGCAATAATTCAATATATTTTTACTGAAGTAGAGGTAAAAGGTTAATTTTTAAGTACTGAGTACTTTTGAATTGTGGTTTAATTTGATTTAATTTGTGAAAATTAGGAAATAATACAGAACAAATATAAATGATGTGCAGGTTCTTGTACATTGACTGATATGGTAAAAATAATCCACATTATTACAAAATAACAAATTTGAGCAGAAGAAACACACATTTGCAAAGATTAGTTTTCCACATTATAAAACTTTTGAAGCCAATACTTCAAAGTAATATATGCTAATATATAATATATATATAATATATATGCTAATATATATGAAAAAATTAAGCTTCTTCACAAACCTGAAATCTTTACAGACGTGTTTGTATGTGTCTGGTGCATTCATGATTGAAACCTGCTTGTTCCTCATTCAGAAGTAGTAAAAAGAAAATATACTCAAATAGTAGCCGTGTTACCTCATATTATTATTACTCAAGCAGAAGTAACAAGTACAGGGTAATAAAACTACTCCTAGAAGAAATGTTTTCCCCCCAAAAATGTTACTGTCCATAATTAAGCATTTTTCCAAAAGGAGACATTTATTAAATGTTTTTTCTCTTATTTCAAAGAGAGGCAAAATGAGCAGACAAAATTTTGCAGAGGTTTGAAAACAAAGAAAGGGTTAGGGACCGAACCCTTTTTTGTGACATAGTAGAGTGCAATTGTGTGGGAATTATTGCATTTAAAAAAAAAAAAAAGAAAACTCTGAAAAGACTGGGGTGTGCATAATTTTAACCTCCTTTGTTCTGAAACCTCAGATTAAAATTAAGTGCAACCAATTGCCTTTTAGTAAACAGAGTTCTTTGAGTAGTTATCACAAAGACAATTCTTCTCTGAAATCCTCAGAGATTTCTACATTAGTGAACAAACAGCATCATGAAGACCAAGGAACATAAAAACAAAATCCCCAAACATCACATTGTGCAGGGTTCACTTATTGATATGCATATCCAAAAAAGTATCGCTCAACTGCAAAATTTTCAAGATACGGTCGTTCAACTAAACTGACAAGTGGGGCAAGGATGATCTTAAGTAGACAAGTAGCCAGGAACCCCATGGTAATTCTGGAGGAGCTGCTGAGATTCACAGCTGAGGTGTGATCTAGTGACATGACAGAAAACGTGGAAGTTCCTCTGGTCAGTAAAGACCAAAATGGAGCTTTTTGGCCAACCTGCAAAACACAATGTGCGATTGGATGGGTTTGATTTAGGGATCTGAATGCCAATGGCACACTTTTCACCATTTCTTTTGTAAAGAAAAATTTAAAGAAAAAAAATTTGTACACATTGAAATACCACTGTGAGATCTTATCATATCAACTCCCTAACAAACACCCTGAAGTGACAGGTGTAGTTCCGGTTCCAGAGAGAATCATGAATACTTTTGCAGACCCATATGTTTGTATTTCAGTCAGTGCGTTGCTGCTGATTAATTATGGAAACTACTTGTCAACTACTCTTTTCAAGGTCTTGACGTTTTGTCACTTTAAACGCGATCTGATCTCTAATAACTGGGACAAAAGTACAGTTGATCATTTATGTAACTGGCTAGAAAATAGAATGATAGTAAATAATTCAAAAACCCTTACAGCAGAGTGATATTTTGCAATTTATGATAAAAATATTGCTCCCTGCTCTGTGTCTGTCTGCCTCTCTCTCTCTCTCTTTCCTGGCTGCATGATCCTATCTGGGTTAGCTTCCTTGTCATTTGACCTTGAGCGTATAGCTGCAGTGGTGCATTCTGCTGTTGATTAATTTGCTCCTGACAGCAGTTTCACACATGAAAGGCTTTTAATAGACGTAGTCATCAAGAAGTCAACCATATTTTTTATTATATCAAGGTGGGAACACATGCGTTTCTTTCGGCCACAAATGTAAATATGATTTTTTTTTAAGGCAAAATTATGTATTTTATAAAAAAAACATATTAACCATATTTCTTTAATGATATGTTTATGTGTGTGCATGCAGAGGTGTTTACATAAAGTAATCTAAAAAAACCCACATGGTTTTTACTGCTGTTTCCTTGGTAACAAGCAAAACCTTGCCCTTTTAGCCTGCTGGCATTCGTGTGGACTGTACCACTCTGCGGCGGGGAACGGGGGTGCTGGCACACCCAGCTCATAAAATTGCCGCTTTTAACTCGCATAAACATTTTACATGTATTTTAATTAAACATGAAATAGTTGATTTTAATGCTTGAGTAGCTTTTCTGGGTCTAAAACGGCGTACATTAGCGTATTTGTCCGCCCGCTTGCTGTTCGGCTCACCCCGGAAAACTACGTCATCACATGAAAATGACGGTCGTACAGTAAGCTGTCAAAAGCTTGTTGCTTAAATCTTTGCGGCGCTACGAAGTGGGGAAGAAATTAGGTCGAGCGAGCTTTAATTCTTGGTGCGGGGCAGGAATCAGACGGGCTGCTGAACGGACATATTGGGAACACTTGACATCTTGTTTTCGGCTAGTTCGGTCGCCGTTTTTGGCCGTCCGTCCTCCTCCCATCGCCGCTGCTGCGTGATACCGTTTTCCTAACGATGAGGTAAGCAGATCCTCTAATTAGCGCTGACACAAGCTAATAAATATTGCAGTTAATGTACTCCACGGTGTTATATACTGGCAACGCTGCTCACGGGCTGCCGGGTAAATAATAATAATTAAAAAAACACGATTTGTAGGTTAAGATAAGGATGCAAATCCGGGCTTTCTTGGAACCATCAATCCGTGCTGGTGACTAGGTGTGATACAGGATATATAGCGCCAGGCAGATCAGCGGCTCCCTAAGTTGGCCTCGGGGCCCCGCTGGTGCTCCGAAATAACCAGCGATGGGCTATGAGGAGTGTCTTCAAAATAAATATATATAAAAAAATATTGGCGAAATCTTACGTATACGTGTTACGAGAGTAAAATAAATAGTACACATGCATAAAAAAAACCCCACAATGCACTGGTTGTCGAGGCTGTAGGTTTTCAACATTATGTTAGGTATGTTAGTCGGGAACTTTGAATGAGTTGTGCAGTGTGTTAAAACATGTAGTTTCACTTAAAATAGCAATAAAAGACCTTCTTTAAAAATTCAATATGGAGGTTGGGGTTTACATTTCCTATGTATTCCTTACTGTGTCGTTTTTACTAATCTGTATTCTTTTCTACTGTAAAGTTGTCATTATTATTATTATTATTATTATTATTATTATTATTATTATTATTATTATTATTGTTATTGTTATTATTGTTGTTGTTGTGGATTTTAATGTTTGTATCCCTGGACTCTCACATGCAGCCCTTCCCTCCTGGGAGCATATAAAGGAAAAATCTATTCCTAATTATACCAAATCCATGTATATAGCTTAGAAATAGGGAAAGTCGTAGCATTTTAACATCAAAAGTTCTGGGGGTCATTTAGGTTCCTCAATGTACACTGAAACCCGTGACAAGCCGGAACCCTTTTTTCTTTTCATCTCTAGATACCATCATTACATTTTCAGCAAACATCCTTTGATCGATGTTCTACCTTTTCCGGTTTGTACATTGTATAATAACCCCTCAGTTATCTTATTCAGTGATAAGATCATGTCTGTGAAAAAAAACGAGTTTTTCCAGCTCCAAAAAAAAAAAAAAAAAAAAAAAAAAAGACAACTAAGAATTTTGTGCCAGGAAACAAAACAAAAAAAAAAAGGATTTCTGGGTCAAACATTTACAAAGTAAACCTTACGGTTAAAGTCTGCAATAAAGACACAAAAACTTAAATGTTTTAAATTAATTACCTAAAATGTTAGTGCTAAACATGTTTAAAAGTGATGTGTGTTGTATCAGTCCAAATAAGGAACTCCACACATGTTTAAACAGTTTTTACTTTGGTTAGAAAAGCACCTGCTAAAGCATGAAATCACTTAATTTTTTATAGTTAATTTTAAACATTCATTAACGTAATTTAATGATGAATATATATATATATATATATATATATATATATATATATATATATCTATATCAGAAATCCAGCCATCGTCGGATGAATCAAGCATCCTTGGGGAACAGGATGCAGTTTTTGAAGAAGATGGCACAGGCAGTAGTGGAACTTCATATCCTGTGACTGGACCAAAGACAACATAGCTACACCCCTGTTTGCTAGACTTACAAGTAGCAAATGTTTACTTAACCAGTAGCTGGGTCACAAGTCTTTTCCACTCTTAATATCTGGGCTATGAGTTTAAAAAGTTACCGAAGACCAGCGATAGAAGACTCAGTGTAACTTTTATTTAAATACATTTTTGAAAAGGTTACAAACATTAGCAGAGTTCATTTCCTAAGTATAACCATATTATACGTTTAAACAATTGTGTGACTTCGAAATATAACAAAACTGCGACACAATGATCAAAGTTTACTCTATGTTTAGAAACAAGCTGATGTTGTTTTCAAGATTCATGCAACAAAAAAAAACTGACTCATTAATGTGCTTTGCTTTAGAAAAAGTTTACGTGACAATGTTTTTCACCGCTGTCTGTATCCTAACAGCTAAATACAAAAGTCAAACAGAAACTCAGAATTTCCAACTTTTTTTTTTTTTTTATTCTCATGGTTTTTAAGTGCATATATTGTCAATTTTTTTTGTCTTTTGTTTCTGAAAAATTGTATTATGACTTGTGCTGAGATGAACCAGGCAGTTAGCAGGTGATCAGAATCGGACAGTTTAATCAGTCGTGGTCGGCTAATCTTTTTAGTTTTTAGTGTTTATCAATTGGTGATCGGCAAATACTGAAAAATCAGACTCTTTTTCTCCCACTGTTGGTTAGCTGCATCAAAACTTAGAACGCTAATGCGGTTCTGTCAATAAACACATCCAACAACAGCAGGTACTACTAGAATGTATTCTATTTCCTTTAAATATAAAAATCATTAAGGTAAGGGAGAAATACTTTGACTCAAACATCAGAGGTAGTCTATAAATCCTTCATTTTCTGTTGGATGTAAAAGTACAAATCAAATCCCCTGCAGGACATTTATCTTTTCTTTTTTTTTTTTAAGCATAAGTGTCCTCAGAAAAGGAATACATAAGAAAATCAAAAATCAGCCAAGGCCAGGAAAAGCCCGATCAGTTGATGTTTAGTCTTGAGTTTTGTTGCGTGTTCTTTTTTTATCTTAACTTTCATTTTACTTGATTTGCGAATGCAAAGCACAGCGCTTCCTTTTTGCCGGGGTTAGCGTTGCACGAACGCCTCATGCCTGCAGGAAAGGCGTTTTTTGAAGAACTAGTCACTTCATGTCTGAGGTTGTGCTTTGGTCTTCAGTTAGAATGTAAGACATGCATAAGAGATCAATACTGTTGCGTAGGATTTCTTTTGTTTTCTGAAGTAAAAACCTAAACGATTAAAGTCTAAAAATAAAAACTTGCACGATCTTCACGGGCTTTCATTAAAATGTGACTCGTGACAAACGGCTGACGGTATGGTAACTAACTTTAAACAATATTAGGGTTTTGAAAACACTGGCACAGATGAGCTTTTTGTGCTTTTTAATGAGTGAATATTGAACTCCATTACCTCTCAGTAGTCACACTAAATGGATAGATTGGTCAGCAGGAAGTTTTCCAGTTGTGGATCTGCTGCCTCTTTCCTATTGGACAGTTTCAGACTGGGAGGGTGTTTCCAGAGCCCTGCACACAGACAGGAAGGGGGTGGCTGGAAGTGTTTTAGTCAGAGCCTGGCAGACAGTTTGTTTTGACTGCTTGGAAAAAATCCAGTTTTTGGTCTCTGGATCGGTGGGACAGGGAGGCGAGGGTAAAGATTGTTTCCCTGTCACCATTCTAACAACCAACCAGCTCAAAAATGTTCGTCTAGCTTTCATTTTCAGCTTCAAAAAGTAGTGCAGAGCCGCTTGGAGTCAGAGAGAGGAAGCTTTTCTTGCTCCCGTTTCCTGACTTGCGCCTGAAGGAATTTGCTGTTGTATGCTTTGGTGTTACACGGACGGTTGCTAAAGAGAGGGAGGAAGAACATCAGAGGTAGGTTTTTTTCGAGTCTGAGCACGGTACTTTCTCTTAAAGGAGAAACTTCTCTCCTCTCAGGCAGATTTAACTCATGGAGGGTTTTCTACCTTTTTAGCCGTAGAATTACTGTCCAGGTCTGACCCCGTGGTTTCTGTTTCTCTTCCTGCGTGGGACATGTTCTTTGTCACTAACACGTTGTACTCTCCATAGCGCATGGTGTATTTAAAGTTAGCCTTCCTGTCCAGATGTTCACATAATCTTTCTAACAGATCTAGGAAGAGTTGAGTGTTTGCATATAAACTTTAGTGTACAGGGAAAAGTACATAATGGGTATTGCTGGAGTTGAATGGCACAGAGACCAGAAGCTGTACCCTAAGTATAGATCGGAGCTCGGAAATGTTTCACATATTGGTATTGATTAATTGATTCTCATGACTCAACCCAGCTACACACGCTAGCAGATCAACAGTCGGGGCACTGTGCATGTTGTGCAACAAGCTAACGTTTGCTGAGGAAGTGTGGCTCAAATAAATCTGCTGTGCTTTATATGAAATATGTCGCTTTGCTGTTACATTAAAAGATAGTATTAGAAGTGAGAATATTTGTAATATCTAATAAAACTAAATATATTGTCCAAAGGAAGATGTTCAGACTGGAAATTCATGCTGGGAGCAAGATCAGAGGAATAAAATCTTACTGATAGTTGATTTTCTTTATAAACATTTTGAGGCAATCTACAACACGTTGTCAAAGGCAATTATCTGTGCTCTGTGGGTGCATGAATTATGTTACTGGGTGTTTTTTGGGAAAAGTTTCACAGCTAAATATTGGTGTAATTCTCTATGGTTTCAATGTATTTACACAAATCAAAACAGATTTACTACAGTATCTAAAATAATTGAATGGTATTTAATGGTAACCTCAAAGTGATTTATACTTCAGAAGATTTCAATTTGAAACCGTTCATTCAGCTGGGAAGTTTGTTTGTCATAGGAAATTAGAAAGGTATCTGTCTAAAAATAACCGTGTAGTATCATGGAATATCGTTTTTTTTTTAATAAATCTGTTTTTATTCTGCACTCGACAAAGTAAAACTAGAGGTGTAGCAAGCAGATAATAACACTCGGGCTCTCTGTCCATGCTGGCAGCCTGCAGTCGGCTGTAGCTCTCAGTAGTAGTTTTAAAACAGCCTTGCATTATTTACACTAACGGGTAGCCCTCCTTTAGCTTCTCCACCATTACTAAAAGAAATTGTCTTTCTTGTAAACAAGAGAAAAGCAATCTTGGATCCCTCCAGAACCTACTTTGAAATCTCCTGGAAAGTACTTTAGAAAGTAGGAACTGAGTGATGCAAGTCCGCTTTAAACCAACCAGAGTTCATTTTTCGCCTAGGACTGGACATTTTGTGCTGACGTGAATAAACTCAAGGAGAACCCTGGTCCAGATCACACAAACGGACCTTTTTGAGGTCCACTTCCTAAATGTCTCTGGTGTGGTTCGCTTCTAGTGCGAATACAAAATGGTCTTGATCCGAACCAACTACAGAAAACATACGTCTATCTGGACTTAAAGGAATATTAAGTAATAAAGACACCTAGTGGTGAAAATTGGAACAACACATACACGATGCCTTTCATGGAGATCCGTATTGGCTGTGATACTCCAATGAATTTTTTACTTCCACAGGATAGGTATATGATGTTGTATTTTGCTCTATTTCTGGTCCGTGTCTCTTACTGGCTGCAGGCTGCAGTTTTTTTACCAAGATAAAATGCCAAATGCTACGTTCTGTTTTGGGAACCCTGTGAATTCTCATATGACCAAGAAGTAAACACGAGCTACACTCTGAACCGAAGTAGTTCCGGACCGTACGTCTAGGTTTGAAAGGAGGAAAACTTGACTAAGACATTGTTGATGGAGAGGGCCGACTGTTTAGGGAATGTTACTACCATCCCAGGTAACAAATGAGAATGATTTAGGTTGATTTTACAGTAAATATCATACTTATTGCTCCTTTAAGCCACCGCAACGGTAAACATTGTACCTGTTGCTTAGAAATGCTGCTGTCAGCACGCTGGGTGACTCCTTCTGGTTTAGCTCGCAGAAGTACCAAAATGAGAAATAAATTGTCTCGAAACCTGCATTGAGTGAGCTGCTCTTGACACTTACAATGATTTTAGCATTTGCAATTATGGCAAAAATATGCAAAGCAGAGGTGCTGCATGGCGGATTTCCATAATAGTTTTCCTCCATTTCTGGGTCTGTACTACATCCTGCGCATTTCTGTCCAATGGGAGTCCACTTTTGGTCTGGACCAAACAAACGGACTAAGTGGACTTTCCTAGTATAAATACACCCTTACAAAACCTCGGAAGACATTGATGTTGGAAATTGGATTCTCAGATTCTTTTCTCATGAAAATATGTCTTTACCTGTTAGTATAGACAGAAGTGTGTCAGATGATGACTCCATCTTTTAATCATAATTTGACCATGATTGTTAAATTGTTCAGCGAAGAATCGTGAATTAAATGTGACTGTGATTAAATCATAGTTTGTTTTTTTTTTTTTGAAAAAGCATAGTTTAATGTCACTAGCCGCAACAGGATCTAATCAAGATTAAGAAATTACCTAATTTAAACCTGCCTTTAACTTACAACATAAAGTTGTAAAAAGATCCTAGAAATAAATAAATCATGGCCCAGTCTAAATAAAATCAAGAATTATCTGTTTTTCTTAGAATAAATTTGAATTGCCCCAGAGGAAACAATGTGGATAGTTTCAGACTCTGCTATAGGGTGTTCCAATGTGATGGTGCAGACAGAGCAAGAATTTTTATTTTTTTTCCCCCAGAGTTCTGATCGTCCGGAGAGCATTGTCTGCAACTAGACTGTCAAAGGGAAATCTCCAAAGATAGCTTAATAGATAAAATGTACCAATGTATGAGTCTTCAGATTGGTAGTGATGGCCAGCTGACCTAAGATTATAAAGCACAGCGATGAGTGAAATTATGAACCGTAATCCTCCTTGATAAACATAGGCAAAGATTTGGCAAACGCATTCATATAAACAACATTACAGTAAATAACAGAGACGGGAAGTTCATTAACACAAGATGCTTCCTTGCACTTAAAAAGTTCTGTTTCTGGAGAAAAACCCTAGTTTAGTCCTAAAGTTCTTTATGACATATTCAATATGTGACTTAAATTAAAACCTTATTATCAATTTATATACCAAAGTACTTGCAAGTCTCTACAAACTCTATTGAAGTACCTGCCATTGTTTTTTTGAGAGGGAGTTTGTGAAACTTTATTTTAGTTAGCTAACAGGATGCCCTTTGTATTATCCGCATTTAGGACGAGTCTCAGACAAAGCAAGTCAGATTGAATAAAGTCTAAAGCAGACTGCAGACACCCAAACACAGTTGTAAAAGTTTTTGCATAGCAGTAAATCGCAGTGTCGTCAGGATAAACATGTTTCCAAGATTCTGTAGCATTTACACCTACGCACTTTACATAAACTGAAAACAGAGCTGGACTTTAGATACAACCCTGTGGTACACCATTTGTGATGTTTACAAAATTCAGCAATAAGAATTGCCTAAGAAAGTCTTAACAGTTTGGTAACATTTATTTTGTGTTATTTAAATATTTTGTAGTATTAATACAAGAAATAATCCTGATTTGCTTTCTGCATTGCAGCAGTACACTGGTTTGGTAATAGATGGAAATTTGGCCTGTCAACTTTAGAATCTGAATTCCCCATGTGCAAGAGGCTTGCTAATTCAGTGGTGAACCAGGAAATAACTCGACATTTAACTCAGCTGAAAAAATTTAGCATATTTTTCAATAGAATGACTAAAACTATCAAAAAAGTAGTTACAGGTTAAATCTCATCAAACAGAGAAATGTGCTTCTAATTTTAATGCAATAAATCAAGAAGGAAGGCCCGTTCACTAAGGTGCTTCATAGTGCTTTGAAGCACTATGATAAAAATATGCTTAACAGGGATTTTAGTGTCTCTAACTGCAATGATCATTTAAATCATTCACAACAACCGCCGTTGTTCAGTATTTTTGCGGCATGTATGTGATGAAAAGGTCAAAAAGAGATGATTTGTCTGGATGTTTGGAGTTAATGCGAATTGTCAATAATTTGAGAAAAATATAAAGCAAATATCAAGCAAAACAGTGTTCTTAAAATCTTCTGTCTGATATTAACCAGTCCCAATGAAAATCAATTACCAGGATGATTTCTTGGACATTTAAGTCAAAGACAAATTAGACTGATAATACCAAACTTTCCACAATGGCAGAAGTCTGGAACAAGCAACAACCTTCAAAACAGTAATACGGGATCTAGCAAATCAAGATAACACCTTTTCTTCGCGGTCTGAACAATAGATATTAAACCTATTAATAGATGTGTTTTTTTTAAATCCTGCACATATTTTTAGAAAGCCAAGTCTCAGATACAGCAACAATATCCTCATCAGCCCAGATCTCCATTTGTGGGAGCAAGCTATGGGCTTTTATACTATGTAATACGCTGCCCAAAGAAAATTAAAGAAACACTTTGAAAACACACTAGATCTCAATTGTAAAACAAAACATGCTGGATATTCATACTACTAGGGAATGGAAAATGTGTCGGGAACAAAAGGACGCCCCATCATTTGATGAAAATGAAAATTATAAACCAACATAGAGCTTAAGTCACAGATAAAATGAAATTACAAAACTGCTGCAGCAGGCTTGTCCAGTTTGCTGAAATGTCATTGAAGCAACTCAAAATCATGGTATGCAGTTTCTATGGTCTTCACGTGCCTGACAAGATCAGGCCCTGCTCCTTATGAGATTATAGACGATGTCCTGGGGTATCTCCTCCCAGATCCTGACCAGGGTATCACTGAGCTCCTGTAAAGTCTGAGGTGCATCCTGATGGACCTAATCATGATGTCCCACAGATGTTCTGTTGGACTTAGGTCAGGGGAGTGTGGAGGCCAGTCAATGGTATCAATTCCTTCATCCTGCAGAGGCTGCCTGCATGTTCTTGCCACATCAGGCCGGGCATTATCATGCATCTAGAGGAACCCAGGACCCATTGCACCAGTGAAGGGTATAACAATGGGTCTAAGGATTCCACCCTGATACCTAATGGCAGCCAAGGTGTCAGTGTTTATACTGTACTAATCTGTGAGACCCTCCATGGATATGCCTCCCCCCAGACCATCACTCGGCCACCACTAGACCAATCATGATGAACCCTGTTGCAGACGGCATAACGTTGACCGCAGCTTCTTCAGACCCTTTCATGTCCATCACAAGAGCTCAGCGTGAACCTTTTCCACATCTGTAAAAGGAACAAGGCGCCGGTGCCAAACTTGCCGATTCAGGTGTTCTCTGTAAAATGCCAGTCGAGAACCCACCAACAAAACCCACCAACATCGACTCCTTCTCAGTAAAACAGCATTGTAAAGGGTTTGACTTTGTGTTGAGATAGAAACAACCAAATCATAACATTTGATATATGTAAAAAAAAAAAAAAAAAAACTTTCGAGATGACCTAAAAGAATCTGTTCTCTGTGCTAAATTGAACAGTTTTCATTTTTTTTTTCTTACAGGTCAGCAATAGAAGTGCCTTTGAGAAGACAACCCCAGCCTGAAGTTGGTTCACAGTCATAGCTGGCCTATGCTCTGTTTTTAAACCCAAACCCAGGAACCAACACATGATACCTCGACTGCAAACCTTCTGGGGCCACTTTGCACACATTCAGCACCAAGAATATTGCAGAAACTTTTACCAGAAGAAGAAGAAACGGACATAAAAGGATGACCTAATAATGTCTCTCTGAAATAACTTGTGGACCTAGCTTCTTTAAAAAAAAAAAAAAAAAAAAAGGACAAACACTGAATTCAAACCTACATGGTGTATTAATCTCCAGCATTCAGTACGTCTGGTTTTAAACCGTGAGCTTGACATTTAACGTTTAACTCTGTGGTGAAAACCTCTGAGACATGGCGCTAAACATGTCTTCAGTAAGAGACACCAAATGGCTGACGCTGGAGGTCTGTCGCCAGTTTCAGCGGGGAAACTGTTCACGCAGTGATGAGGAATGCAAATTTGCACATCCACCCAAGAGCTGCCAGGTCGAAAATGGGAGAGTCATTGCCTGCTTTGACTCACTGAAGGTAAGATATAGGTTTCCTTCTTTTATTACGTTGTCTAAGAAAAAAAAAACTTTATAATGAAGCAAATTCACTGAATAAAGTTTTAGAATTGTTTACAGTATTAAAATTAATGGAATAAGTCAACAGCCATGTTATAAGAGAGTTATGGAAAACATTCACTTAAATGTCTGTTTGCATAATATTGCATTGCCACTGTTAGCTAATTAATGCATTATGTGAATTAAATTATGTCATAATAAGTGGTTTGGTGCCAAAACCTTTGTTTTGAATCAAAGTGATCAAATTTATTCATGATTTTATTAAACTGTTTTAATATTTATATCAACAGTTGTTTCAATTGTATATACTGGGCTAAGTACTAGATATAAAACATTTTATACATGTTTGCTACTAGTTTATGATAAAATGTATGTTTACTGCATCAAATTTAAACCTGTTTAATCCTTGCTTTACCTTGCTTTTGTGGGCGGTTTTTAGTAGAATGGGACCAAATAGCCTGATCTATAACTTTAAATACATTGTAACCTACAGGTTTTCCATAGCAGCATTTAAATATGTTCTCCATGTTTATTGGCACCACTGATAAAGTTGTATACAAAGTCTTCATATTAATTTTTTTACTGCAGCAAATTTACAAAAACGAAACATGTTTGAATACGTTGTAGAGTACAGTCTTAATTAAGAAATTGTTTTCCCAATTAGTGCCACCCTAACAAATGTATCTAAGGGGTGTTGTATGTTAGTGGCATCGATCAGACGCACCCAAAAAAAATAGGGGTCAGCGGCTCTCTAAGGCGGGGGAACCTTTTTGAACGCGTGTTGATGCATCTGATTAAAAACTATCCAAAGCTGGAGTCCAATAATGTGTCGTGTCTCAGCTCACTAGAGCATGACATGTCTAATTTGTGTTAAAGACACCAAATGACTTCTTAGTTCCCCTTAGGGCTTTGGTTTATTAGTAATCTGTGACTTCCTGTTTCCACTGGGTATGAATTTCAGGTCAGTTTTTTTTTTTTTAAAAGGGAAAGACAATAGAGCATGCCACTGAACTAAGGCAGATGTGTTTTTTACATCCACTAAAGACAGTTTGGCTAAAAGAAAGTAGCTGCTGCTCACTTGAACTCGCCCATGTCGTACAGCCAGAGCGACAATTACAAAGATTAAAAGAAACAATGCTGGGGAAGGATCCACGTTTATCTTGCCAAGATACACAGTGAATGGGATGGCAAAGAGGGCTAAAATAAAAATATCCAAAGTTTACTGTTAGAGAACTGCAGGAAAATTAGATTGTACTGATCTGATAAAATATTTATTTTAAGGTATTTAAGCTTCTATATTAGGGGTGCTAATAGATATGGAAAGGGCTGCTTCTTCCTTAGGTTTACTTTAATTCACTGTGCTGATCAAATGACTTTTTATAAGATAAATAATTATGACCTTCCCCCATAACGCGGCCCATTTTCAGTGTGTATTTTCTGCAACAAACCTTTCTCAAAGTCCCTCGCCTAATTACGCTGCCCACACGTCCAGACATTAACCAGAAGTCAAAGCCAAACTCCAGTCTCAAAGCCATTATCTCAAATATCATGTAAAAGGCCAAACAATCGAACAGTTTTCTGTAAGTTACACAAAATACCTGATGCATGTTGTTATATTTAGTTAGATAAAAAATAAAAATCTAGCAGCCAATTGGATTAGAGCCAGTTTATCCTCCCGCTTGCTCTGTACGGAGCCGGCTCTTCCCTAATCCACTCTAACACGTTCAGTTGCACATCCCCATACAGCTTTGCTCCCGGGATTATTTCCATGTTGAGTCCTTGCCTGATCTCTTCTTTTTACTTTTATTTACTGCTCCTGTGTACCCCTGGGGTCTGGAGGCTAAAAGCATTAACACAAAGTATAATTCCTTCATCTCTTTATCTAAAGTGGGGGTCCGGATCTGTAAATGCACTGAGTTTTCCTTGTTATTGACATTTTTTTAAGAAAGAAAATAAAGAGTTTTTAGATATCAGCAATATTTTTGGTGAAGGAGAGCCCATTAAATCGCTGGGGTGAACGAATAAAGGGAATGCTTTAAAATTTATTTGTAGTCATTTGTTGGGCTGATCATGCTGCTCTATTAATAACATATAAACTTACAGAAAGCCAAAGCAAAATTATTAATTTTTAAAAAAAAGGTCCAATTTTGTTTTGGAAATAGCTCTTTAACATCTATTTCATGCAAAATATAACTAATTTAGTTGGAAATTCCTGAGTCTTATTGCTTAGCAGTTAAAGTTTAACCGCTTTACTTTTGTTCTTTTTACCAAAACATTGTCTGCACCTATATTTGCACATGCGATGTTTACCCAAAACAACAGCCATCCAAGACCATCAGGGCAGCAAAGGTGCCGTACAAAAGCTGGAATTATGATTTTCTTCCCAGCGTTCAATGTGTGAACCCTCCTTTAAACCTGGCCTACAGATCTTTATATTATTATTGACTCCTATAGCTTTACTATAGGCGAACTGCACAGCTTTTATTTGCACTGACCATGGAAATGAGTGGTTTATTGTCAAGCGAAGATGTTTGCATTCACTAAATCCAAACCTTGAAATACAGTATGGAGGAAAGATGAATAATATTAAATTGCAATTAATTTTCCTAATAAACGTTGTTTTAAACCCAGAAATATCCCCCCCCCCCCCTCATTTTTAAACGTCTTCTTCATGCTATGACCATTTATGTTAAATTCCTTGTTTTAGAAAAGAAGATCAAAGCAATTATTAATGAAGCTGCACAAATTCTTCCTAACAGAACTGGCTTGGTGTTAAAGAGGAATGTGCACGGGCTTTGATTTTTGACCCATTGCTGCTATCCCATGACTTTCACTAAAGTGAGTCAGATTTGCTTATGCACAAACTTGTCCTGTTTCTTTAGACGGTTTGACATTTTAGCCTATGGAGAGGTACATGTATGCATTTTCAAAGTCAGCTGCTCAAAACTATCCTAGAAACGTAAACGGAAGTAAAAATGCTAATTTAACAATCAATATTTTTATTAAAAAAAAGTACACACAGACTCATTTGGCTGTGGTCAGCTAAAGATGCTCTGGTTTCATCATGTTACTAGAAAAGAAGACCATTCTTGTTTACCTGATGGTGCATTAATCCATCACCTTGCAAAAGTATTCAGCTATAACTAATATTTAAAACAGGTAATATTTAAAAAGTGTGTGCACTTCATGCTTGCTCAGTATGAGGGATTGCTGCAAAGCCATGGACAATGCAGACGACTGTTCCTGTGGCTCTACGCTCTTTCAGGAGGAGTGAATGCTGCTTGTCAGGACTTGATGCCATTTACTGGGTTTCCTTAGATGGGAAACTTTTTGACCAATCTGTATAATCTGATTGAGTTTGACTTTGGAAAGTGCCTTGAGATGACATGTTTCATGAATTGGCAATATCTAAATAAAATTGAATTGAATTTATATTCAGTCCCCTTTACTCAGATGCCTCTAAATATAAGCTAGTGCAACCACCCTGCTTCAGAGGTAATCTGATCTGTAAATGGAGGCCACATGTGTTTAATTTAGCTGTTCTATGAAGGCTTCAGAGGTATTCTAGGCAACATTACTAAATAAATCTAATCACGTTGACCAAGGAAGACTCCCTGGAGAACGTTTTTGAGCAGTTTAAGTTTTTTAAACAGTGTTAGGTTACTATTGTTTTATTTAAATCATGTTTTAATGTTTACGCTCCCTTTTTGAAGCAGTTTAAAATTTTAAAACTTTTGAAGTAATACTGTATCTGTTAACCAGATTTAATCATTGTGGTGGATCTACAGTGAAACCCCAGAGTTTTTCAAGGGGACTTCCACAGTCTGAAAAGGTGCGGAGTGTGTTTTCTTGGTGAGAACAGGAAACAAAAGGATAATGGAGTGTAGAAAAAAAACATTTATATTTCCAGACTTCATTCACATCCATCCATCCATCAAACTAGCATAGGCTAGAAGTCTGAGTTTGCTAAATAATTTGGATATAAATAATGTATATAAACCCTGTCTGTGGCTTTACTCTTGTTGTTTGTGGTAATATTGTCGGCAGAATGCCCTCCTAATATGGTGCAATGTTAGACTTGCAGGTGTAAAGGTCAGAGCTCAGGAAAGATCAGGCAGGTTAAATAAATATTTACAGAGGGAGGTGCATGATGATTTAGCCGGAGTATTTTTTTGTTTATTTGGAAAAAAAAGAAAGAAAAAAAGTAAAGTAATAAATACTGATGCAACATGTAGGAGAACCCAGAGGAAGGCTGAAATATGACAGTTTGAGGAATCCATTAAATCATCTGGAGGATCAGAAGTACTTTTAAAACTTAGCACTGACATAATAGATGATTTAATTCTGTAAGTAAAATGTTTAAAATGTCCTTTTTAAATGGCTCCAGTTTATGCTGCTCACAATTTTATTAAGCTTATTGCTATAGTGCTGACATGTTTTCGTGTTCAGGTAAAAAAAAAAAAAAAAAAAAAATGCATGTCTATAAAAACTATTAAGGTAAAACTGTTCTTTTTATTATTCTATATTAAATGCACGGTTTATTTCTTCAAAGACCATCATAATAAGATGATTTGACGACTTCCATTTTTTTTTCTCCAATTGCAGGGCAGATGCTCAAGAGAAAACTGCAAGTATCTCCATCCTCCTTCTCACCTGAAGACCCAGCTAGAGATAAATGGACGCAACAACCTTATCCAGCAGAAGACGGCGGCGGCAGTGCTTGCCCAGCAGATGCAGATGATGATCCCTGGACCGAGTATGCAGCCTGTGGTGAGATCCTTAGAATGACTCTACAACAATATATTTATTTCTTTTTCTTTTTTCATGTCTAAAATGTAACACAGGTCCTCTCCCCTCATTGCCGACATCTTCTGCTCCATAGGGACTTGGCACTAATACCGGCCTGGGTTATGGGTCATACATCACCCCTCTGAACCATGGAATGAGTCTCATCCCCTCAGACCTCCTCTCCAGCACCCAAGTTCTCGTTCCTGGCAACTCAGCTGTCACGGTCCAGTGTTCCTCCTCCTCTTCCTCCTCGTCTTCTTCTTCTCCATCACAGAAGCTGCAGCGTGCAGACAAATTAGAGGTACTAAAGACCCGGGAGGTGTGATTGAATTGAAAAACGCGTTAATACGTCTCGGGGGCTCCTAATGGGCGACAGCTAAACCCCTCCGACTGTGCTAACAACTGCTTTCAGGTGTGCCGGGAGTTTCAGCGGGGCAGCTGCTCGAGAGGGGAGACAGATTGCCGCTTTGCTCATCCCATTGACAGCCCGATGATTGACACCACCGATAACACAGTCACTGTTTGCATGGATTACATCAAGAGCCGCTGCTCCAGGGAGAAGTGCAAGTATTTTCACCCGCCTGCACACTTGCAGGCCAAAATCAAATCCAGTCAACAGCAAGTCAGTCAGACGGGGGCGGCAGCCCAGGCCACAGCAGCAGCCATGGTAAGACGGAGCCTTATCCTTCTTGTGACTCTAAAGTACCGAAGTTCATCAGTCACGGCCACACTGTGAGCGCACAGGCTGCGTCTGAGCCAGTGTGACCCCCGTAGATCATGCCTAGGAAACCTGAACTAAAATCCTCATTGCCATTGATTTGTAGGGCTTCCGGTGTACACTGCTCATAAAACGTGCCCATTAGATACTGCGTCATTGTAAACATCCTTCAAAACGCCATCAAACAGCCCCAGCGGTATCATTTACACGGCATGCATAGCAGCATTCTGCTAACTGCGAAACGTGTTTGATTACAAAACAGGACAAAGAGGAATCGGCCAAATGTGTTCAAATTAAAAGACGGCCTATATTATCATATACTACAACAAATCTTTGCAAGCTGCTGCTTAAAAACCTACTGGCCATTAAAGAGATAATGGTGAGATTTTACACACAAAAATACTCCTTGTTATGTTCATATGGGGCCAGTTAGGTTAAACGGCGGTGATGTGGAAGTTTTTGCTTTTTGGAGATGTTTGTTGAATGTGCATCACAGCCAAAAGGGATCACAATTTAAAAGATTAGGAACAAATAACTTTGCAGACTTATTACATGACTAAAACTACTATGTATAAATGTAAAAACTATTCTAGCTACTTGAATCATAAACTAGCTACAGGTTCCATTTCTCACGTCACTCAGAGCTTCTTAATCGGTTCTGGGTAACTAAATGCATATTTAATTGGCAAAATGGGTGAAAATCTCAGCAGCTGTATATGCAGTGCCTTGCAAAAGTAACAATACCCCTGAAATGTTTTCACATTTTTACCAGTCAACTAAAACTTCAGTAAATCCTATTATTGAATGTAATAAACTAATCCAAAGTAGTCCATAACTATGAAGTGGGAGGAAAAGGATGTTTTCAACTTTTTGTAAAAATAAAAATCAGTAGAGTGCATTTGCAGTTTTTGTTTTTCATTGCAAAATGGAGCCATTTTAACACATTAAACTCTGTTTATCTTTTTTTTATAATTTCATCTTTTGCTGATGAATTATGAAATTTAGCAGTATTTCTTTTCTTAACCAGTCAAGGGGGAAGGCCCTAAACCCTCGACTGAATTAATTAATGTTTCTGTCACGCAAAAATAAATGGTCTTGCCTCTTTACCTTGGCATTTACACGTTCAGAGAGCGCTGGTTCCTAGTCCTAAAGAAGGATCACTTTGGCTGCAGAGGATGCTGCAGAACCATGATTGCATATAATAACAGCTTTCTAGTATAATAACAGATAGTGTGTTATTACTAGGCAGTGTATCGCAATGGTACATTTAGAGCGCCGTGTATTTCTACATAGACATTTGCAAAGACTTTTGCAGTGCAGTCATGTAACATACAGTGAATCGTAAAGGTGAAAACACTCTTCTTAAAATGTCAGATTGTTTTTGATGTAAAAAAAAAAAAGAAAATCTGTCCCTTCATTTATCTTAAAAAGAAACAAATCAGTTAGAAAAAAACTAATAAAAAAATTAAGACTTGTGGCACTAACTTTAGCAAATTTTTGATTGAAGCACATTCTGGTTCTATTTTTCTAATATTTACTCTTCCTCACACCTCACATGTAATGTAGTGAATCTCACTAACCATGAATGAGGGATTTTCCTAACATTTCTTATTCACATCCTTTATCTAAAGCCAGCTAAAGTTACAGAGAATCAAAAGGCTATTTTTTTTCTATCAGGTGAAAGATGTAAATCTTTCTACAACATTATATACGCAAGAAATCAAAGATTATAAAGTCATTTAAAATAAGCAAAACATTGGCATTTATTTCTGATACATTTAGGAGCTGCCTTGTTTAGGTTCAATGTACAATCCTTAAGTTTACCTTTAAATGTTCAGAATCGGTACCATGTTTAAACATGCACTTTGACCATTCACATCGTTTTTTCCGTTATATATTGTCCTCTGTTGTTACATTTGTTTAAAAGCTTCTTTTTTTTTTACCCTCAAAAGGAGTTTGTAATTTTTATGTATCAGAAATGTTAAGCAGGAATCCATCATCCCACGCTAAGCTTTGCAGTAAATGGAGCTCCACTCTGTGTTTTATGACGCTGAACGCATGTTTCATCTGTTGATTTGTGTCACTTCTTTGGGCTGGCTCTCATAAAACCAAGTCATCTTTCATTTAACAGCGACCATTTTCAGTGCCTGCTGGGTTTTTCACTTGTATCCCTTTCCCAGAGCCATAAGATTGGCATATTGAATCTAAATATCTGTCATACGTGCAAAGCTCCACTAATTTTACTACATTTTGATTACATTAACCTCATCTGACCTCATCTAATGTCATATATCAAGTACATAATGGGCATTTTGAGGGTATACTACTACACATAATCATTGTAAAATCTCTGTTTGCCAAATCTACTTATTAACAAAATTTTGACTTAGTTTTTTTAAATAATTTAATCACCCTATAATACATTTTTGTTACTGTGCATGGATATTTATGTGGTATACTGCATTCAGATTATTTTCTTTTTGTTTCCCCCCCTCCTCTCACCACAATGCTGTCCATGATGCACCTCTTCTTGCTGTTACCTGTTTGTTAATGCGCTTGAACCCCATTGGCCCACTGCCATCATGTGCTCGCTGCCTGCTATTAAAAGACTCAGTCGACCGCCAAAGCAATGAAGCGACCCCTCGAGGCAGCTATAGACCTGGTACTTTTCACCTTTTGCTTTGGATGTAGCTGTTGTGTCAAAAAAAACAAAAACGTTTTTTTTTTTTCATTTTTGTCATTTGTGATTTACAGCTTCTTCATGTAGCATCTCATATATGCACAGCCACCATCAGTAAATGCTTAAATAGTCAAATTTGTGTGACGTTTTTGGTTAATATTTTATCCTCACTGTATTTTTGATGCTTCAACTAAGGTTGTTTTACCCCCATCATTTTTTCAATTGTAAATTGATATATTTATATATATTTTTTTAATATAAATAAATATTAAAATTGGTAGCTATTTAAGAGCAGGCAGAAAGTTGGACAGAAGGAGTGAAGATGTAGAAGCTTTCACGTCTCTTTGTGTCACTTTTCAGGCCTTTCCACCCAACGTCCTGCAGCCCCTACCAAAGAGACCAGCCCTAGAGAAGAGCAGCTGGGCCAGCTCTCTCCTTTCACCCAGTTTATTGCACTACCAGCAAGCTTTGGCCAATACACAATTACAGCAGGCTACAGCTGCATTTTACCCCACAGGTGAGCTTCTCAACTAAGATGTTAATACAACTTTTATCTAGATGCTTTATATACAAGTCATGCATTGAACCTTTTCACCGTTTGACTCGTTGCAGCCACAAATTTTAAAGGTGCATTGCCACGTTTGTTGATTTATTTTTTTTTTTTAACATGTCAGTAGCTCTATGGTTGCATACAAAGTTTTCATGAAAGATTATCACGTCCTGCAGGCGTATTAGTTGTTATTTTTGCTGTTTTATGCTTTGTTTTTGCTCAGTTTGTTAGTAAATAAAGCCTTTTGAGTTTATTTACAATTCTAACGGAAGTACGTACTGCGCATGCGCAGCAGGGGATAAAACAAGGTAGCGGCTAACGGCTATTAGCATCTCCCAGAGAAACCGTGAACAATGGTCTAATATTCAGTGGAAAAAAAAGCGAAAAAATATTATTCCAAGAGGGGAAAGACTGAAATGTCGCTGGGACTACATTATGAACGTTGGTGTTCACTGACGCGGACACTAAACCTGCCGATCGCTCAGATGTGACCGCAGTGTTGATTGACGTGAGTAAATGTTCTGAAATGAGGCTCTTAACATTGCTGTAGATCATTGGTCTTCGATCACGGTGAGCTGCTGCTTTACTGTGAGGCGTTACAGAAGGTCAGGCTCAGTCCAGCAATTTTTACAATTAATTTATAAATTAAGCAAACCAGCATTATGATAGTTCTTAGATACTGCCGGTAGATGACGCCACGTCTGTTTATATCTACTCATCACGCCCGAGAGCGAATTATCTTTCAGCTGAAAAAGGGCCATCAAAACACTATCAAGATGGAGGCTTGGTGTATATAACCTTATTGTATCATGATAAAAAATGTTCTGGTCTATTTTTTTAAGGATATCACGTGGCTACATACCTTTTAAAGTATTTTATTATGGTTTTACGTCACAAACCAACACATTGGTTTATAATTGTGAAGTAGAAGGAAAACGATTTGTGAGACCAGTCAGTCAGATTAGATCAGGCGTCTTTTTCCACACATATTTGGTGAGTTCATTAGGTCTGGATTTTAACTAGGCCAGCATATATAAGTGTGACTGTATGTTTAGTGTAGTAGTCCTGCTGGACTGTGAACTTTACCCCAGTTTCATGTTGTTTGCCACCTCTAACCGGTTTTCTTTCAGAATTGTCCTATATTTAGCTCCATCGCGCTTCCCACCAACTCAGAAAAGTTTTCTCATCACCGCGGATATTATTTTATAACCTAATCCTGCTATAAACCTCTCCAGAACTTAATCTGTCTGCCATGTTCATTGATCTTCAGGATGTTGTTGGTTTCCTATCATTCACCAAAGAAACCTCTAAAGCCTTCAAGCTGTATTTAGTAAAAAAAAAAAAAGAAAAAATACATCCAAATTCTCTTATTAATTTGGTAACTACTGAAATTGATCAATCACATCAGATTGATGTCATTAAATGTTTGGAAGCAGTTGGTTGTAAAAGATTACAAGATACACCATTGGTTTTGTTTTTTACGAAAATCTTAAAAAGCATGCATGGTTGTTGTTTTTTTCTTCCACTTCTCAAATATGTGTTGCTAGTGATCGACTCTCATGAAACCACAACGCAATATACTGAGATTTGAAGACCCTGAACATTAAACATGAAGTACTTTGAGGTATCCTTGACAGTGAAAGTGAATATAAGTTTGTTGTGAATAGGTGTGAAGATTCTCTTTCAGCTGTAAGGTTTTAAACACCACAACATAAATATATTACAGTACATTTTACCCAAAAGTAAGTCAGAATCCAGAAGCATTTAAGAAACCATAAATGCATCCATACCGATGGTTTTAGCCATAAAAAAAAAAATCTAAATAATCCCAAAAGCTCATATTTATATCAGTTTTCTTTTTTTGGATCTGTCCTAACTCCCCAACCCCAGCCCTGGTTTTAGGAACCAAGTGCAGCTTATCAAATGACTTGATCCTGTGTCGTACATAATTAGTTGTTCTGGTAGTTGGTTCCTCTGGATCAGTCCATGGACAGTGTGTGTTAGTGCACTGCCAAGGAGAAATAACATCGACAGTGATCTAGAGAACCAAACGGTGCTGCCCCTCCATCTGGAAAGGTAATAAACATTCATCACAGCTGGCAATCATCCCAGGAGTTCATGTGTCATTAGGTTTTCCTCAATGCCACGCTGTGCTGTGCCCACTAGAAGTGCATTAAAAGCAAGAGAAGTACATCTCGGGCGATCAGCTCAGGACCGGACCAAGTATTCGTGGCTGCATGGATTTGCAATTTTTCTTCAAAACAGCCCAAGCAACCATGGAGCAGTGTTTTTTTTAAAGGACCTTAGGGACTGTCACAGTCTTGTCGAGAACTGCTAACTAAATACACAGCTTTGCTAACAAAGATGCCAGTAACTTACAATCAGTCTTTTTTTTTTTTTTGGTGGTGGTGGTGGTGATTTCATTTTGCTCGTAAAGTTTTATCGGTTTCACAACTCCACATAATCCTTTTGTGTTTTTATTGGTAGCATAGGCGGCACCGTTTATTTTTCCCGTTGCTAAGGGAACAGTGCCATCATCAGTCGTCAAAGTTCGTTTTATTGCTGCGGGGGGCATGGGCGGCGCTCGCGTTTGCTTCTGCAGCCAACAGCAGAATATTTGGCATTCTTAGCTGGCAGCTGGGAAGTTTTAGAGGTAACGGTAGTAAGCAGGGATCAAGCAAGACGCTATAAATGACGAAATGTGAAGCGCCTGAACATCGACCATGTTAATGTTTGTTTGTGTTCTGGTATCCGTGCTATGGGTGGTTCTCGGTACTGCAGTGGAAACCGGAACGTTGTGGCATGCTACTACCTGATCTAGATTTATGAACAGTCACTCCTGCTAACCGTCCTGATTGATGTTACTTACTTTGAACACGACGATCAAGATGTGCATGCTGAATTGAACATGAAGACATAAGGGCGTGACTAATCAGGGTTATTCGTGCCAGTATAAACTGATGTCAATGTGTTGGTCCTCCTAAACTTGTTCTTCCCCTTTTGTAATCACACAGGTTCTGTCTTTTGCATGACTCCTGCTAACAACATTGGTATGTTCCTCCCTCATCTTCTTCAAACAATGTTTTACATTAAATAGATAACATATAAATTTGTTTCCAGCTCCAGAAAACCCAAACTTGAAATTTGCATTTTTTTTTTATTTTTTATTATCTATGAGTGCTTTTGTGCACAATTTTTGTGCTTTTCTGATCATGAAGCCTTGGGTGTAAAAGTTGCTCTTTTATTCCAAATAGTTAATGTTGAAGACTCATCACTTTGACAAATTGTGTTTTGTAGATTTTTCGTGCACCACTGGGAAGGATTAGGAAATTTGATCAGTATTCTCCGACATTGAAACGTTTTACATTTAAAAAAAAAAAAAAAACTTCTTTAAATATCTGTGCTCTTGTAAAATGTCCACTTCTGAGCAAATTTCCTAATTAGATTTCTTATTAGCGCTCCTTTTATGTTCTCCCTTGCTGTCTTGCTTTGCCGTGTGATCACATGCCATCTGCTGGCTAACCCAATGATGGCTTGCTGCTACTGTCATTGTATATTTGCTTGGCCAGAGTACGAGGAACATTGCTATGGTTACCATAACGCTCCACCTCCCTTTTCATTGCTTCCATGGTTCCCCTCCTGAAAAAGTCCCCATGATGTACAGTGCTACGCCTGCTACTGTCTCTGCAGCAGCCACTCCTGCCACAAGTGTCCCCTACGCAGCAACAGCACCAGCCAATCAGGTTTGCTCCTTTTTAAAGCTTTCTGTGGTAAATCCTTGAGTGCTTCATGTGGGAGATGAAATCAGGGGAGTTGCTTCATCAGCACCGGGGTGCCATGCTTGCTTTACAGCCATACAGCTTCGTGTACCTTTTAGACCTTCAGCTGCTAGGCTGCATTTCATTCCTTTCCCTTTACTACAGACAACACTTCTTAAGAAGTCTTCAACCTGCAAAAAAAAGTGTTGCATTTTTTATTTTCTTTATTGCATGTTTTGTTAACTGTCGTCTTTTCAGGTCTAAATAGTAGCTCAGGATCTTAGAAGGCAGGCTATATTAAGAAGTAAATTTTCTGTTTGTGAGCATAATGTGTGTTTGGTACATTTTTACTGAGAGTTCGTTATGATTCATGCAGTCGTTTTGTGAAATTGGCCTCAGCGCCTCTCTTCACTCAGAGTCTTGTTTAATGTGCAGTTCCAGACAGATATTTGCATTCACTCATCAGCGGCATAGATATCTCTTCTTATGCATTTTAACAATTCTATATTTGGTGTAAGCTGATACACAACATATTATTATCTAAAATTCAAGTTTGAATATAATGCAGTTTATCTCTGACCTACAAAAAGTATATAGTACATCAATCAAACAGGCTCAGATGTATACATACACCCAGACTGATTGTAGTTCAACACTTTTTGTTGTCACGAGAAAGGTCCTGGCTTTTCTGTTTTATATTAGAAAAGTAAAAAATAAATTATTATGTTTTTACTGAAATGGTTGGACCGATTTGAAGTGGCTGCTTTCCTGCCACAGGCCCTACTTTTAGGCATAATCCATACATTTTCAACAGGGTTGAGATGGATAGATAGATAGATAGATAGATAGATAGATAGATAGATAGATAGATAGATAGATAGATAGATAGATAGATAGATAGATAGATAGATAGATAGATATCTTTATTGTCATTTTGTATGCACAAAGTGCGTACAGAACGAAATTTTGTTTGCATACAGCTTAAAAAATTGCCTCAAAAAAAAAATGCCTCCAAAACCAGTTTTGATGCGTGTTTGGGATCATTGTCCTGTTTTAGATAATCAGCTGTGTTCAAGTTTCACTCGTTTGCCTGAAAGGAAATATGTTTTATCGTTGAGGAACTACAGAGGAACTACCAAGCCTCCTGACCATAAGGTAGAAGATGCTGGAAATGTAATGTTCCTGTCCATATTGGAGTAAGTTTTAAATTTGCATAGACTGAGAGGGCGCTGACTAAGCGATAAGCACTTTTAAACATCAAAACCTTCAAGCTCAATATAGATTTGCCGCCGTCCACACAAACAAGCCAAATGCCTTGTAAAGAAAAGATTGCTAAACGAGAAAAAATGATAATTAGGTCACTATAATATAAAGCACGTTTGGAGATGTCAGTGTGAGGTTTCCCACCCAAGACCACGATTGTAACTGTCAAGTATGGCGGTAGCAGCGTCATGCTGCGGGCCTGTTTCAGTGCCAGTAGCACTGTCGCATTGCACAAACCGAGTTAAAGAGCACAGGAGGATATCTACCTCCAAATACTTCAACTTTGCCTAAAATCTGCATCTGGACGGCTTTAAACTTGAACAAAACCTTTTGGTGTTCCAGCAAAACAAGGAACCCAAACACACATAAAAACTGGTTTATGAATGGATAAAGTAGGTGAATGGAGCTAATGGGTTTGACACAAGGGGAGCGACAAACAACAGCGACAGGCGGCAGTCATCACCACCTGGCACATAGCAACAAGCACCATTGTGTATCCTCTCTCTCTCTCGGGTCGCTTGTCTCCAAGGCGTTTGACTGATTATGAAATTGGAGGAATTCTGACATTTTCAAAGCACTCTGTGATAAACAAGGCATCAAAGATGAAGATTTAGCCAGAATTGACTGAAATTTTGCTGTTAGGTCTACGATACAAAAGAAAAAAAAACAAATATGGGTTCATCATACATTACAGGAGCATAGAGAATATCATCATTTCATGGAGGACCTCAATGCTGAAACACCTGTCGCTTCGTCACACACGTTCTATAGGAAACTAATGGAGAGGGAATGATGTCGCCTTCGAGGCCTTAAGTCAAATCCTGTTGAAAATTTTGAGCTTTGTTCAAATTTAAAGTACTTCATTGATCCCAAATGGAGATTAAATGTTGTTTTTAACTTATATTACTCCAAATTGTTCAGAGTTATTTTAGACAGTGGTGGATCTGCCAAAAAACGCCGGTCTGTGCCAGGAAAGCTGCTTTTTTTAAATGAACAGGAATCATGACAGGACTTTGTTTATCTCTTGAAAAGGTTCTGGCTTCTCTCTTAACTTTGTAATGGACATTTATCAAAATGTTGTATGAGTTGACATTATTTGTCCGTATAATTTAGACATGTGTGCTGCATCATTATTCCACCGTGAATAGATAGCCGTTCAAAACTTTAAATGTCATCAACTCATTAAAAGCCCAAATTGAATGTAAAATTCATGTTGATGATGAGTGTATGTCAAGTTTTATACATCACTGAATCTAGAGCTAGGTAATAATGACTGTGTTTTTTTTTTTCAACTTTTTATGGATGTCTATCATATTTATTTATATATCCATGTTGTGCAGCAGGACACAATGTTAAGTTTAAATTGTACCTGGGAGTTAAAGACAAAAACAGACGGATGTTAATATTGGTAATAAATGAGAGAATATTTAAAAACAACCCTGTTTCCTAAAATGTTGGGAGGCTGTGAAAAATGCTATTTTAATTTTATTCCAAATTAAGATTTGACCCTTGAATAGAAACGTGCAAATTAAATTATTTTCAGTTTCTTGAATAGAATATAAAATTTAAAAAAATAGTTACTAGGGTTGGAAGAAAGGCTTGTCTGTCATCATGTTCTTTTTTGAATGCCACTTTATTATTTTAGAAAGTGAGGACACCAATTGTTGTAGTTTTGCAAGAGAGACCTACTGTATGTATTTATTGATTTCTCATTGTCTCTGTTTTCCCAGTAAGGATGCTCTCATTTCTTAGGTTTTTGCAAATAAAAAAAGAAAACTGTTTTTTTTCCCCCCCACTAAATAAATGGTCCTATAGGACTATATTTTAATTCTTGAAGCGCCTTTAAAAATACTTTAAGCTTAATGTGTTGCACTAAATAAAATTTATACTCAATTTATTGTAATACACCCCATTCTGTTACATTGAAAATAATGTCTGTGTTGCTGTTTGCTAATGCTTACAAGTGTGACAGCCAGAGGGGAAAAGTCATGTTTTAAGTAGCAGAATCCCATGAGGTTTTTCCTGAAGGCGTCATTCGTCGGCTTCTCTTTGTCTCGGCTGCAGGTCGAGGACCGAACGCTGTCTGAGGGCTGAGCCCATTTAATACTCTCTCTAATTAAGTCTGAGTTTAACCAATGCCGCCTTGCAAAAGTATGCATACCCTTTGAACGTTTTCAACATTTTGTCACATCACAACCCCAGACTTCAAAGTCCTTTTATTGGAATTTTATGCGATAGACCAGCACAAAGAAACATATTATTGTCATCCCGCAGTGAGATACGCTGCAGGGATCCGTTTTTCCAACAGACCTGAAAGTTGGTCTCGCTTAATGTTTCCACTTAATGGAAAGATGGATTTAAATCCAGGCAAATGCTTGAAGACAACTTGTTGGAGACTGCAAAAGACTTGGACTTGGCTGGAAGTTCACCTTCCAGCAGGACCATGACCCTAAACACACACAAAGCCATAACTTCATTGGAACAGTTTAAAACAAAGCCTGGTTATGAGTTGGAATGGACTAATCAAAGTTTATACAAAAAAGTTCTACTTTGAATCTGCGGCAAGACTTGAAAATTGATTTTGAAAGATTTTCCACACGCAGTCTGACCAACACGGCCATTTGAATATAGGGTGCAAGCCACACTTTTCTGGTTTTTATTTTAGAAATAAATTGTGTAAAGTTTGTATACGTTCCCTTACTGTGTCATGCACTATTTGGTTTATAACATAAAATCCCACTAAAAAACATAAAAGTTTTTGGTTGTGACCTGATGGGGATTTCCATACTTTGTCATGGCCTTTTATCTTTGCCAAGAAAGACAAACCTTTGGACACTGCTACTTTTAACTCCATTTCTATTACCCTCACTTGTCAGCTGTTAATTTGCTGATCATAAAATCTTTGACAATGGTGTAAATTCTAAACATTTTTCTTCTTTCTTTTGCTACCAACATTTTTGATGCCATCTGTTTTAAATGTCTAAATACATTCAACCAAATGAAAAACACTGAAAATAATTTCCTTCAATATTGCACGTGTTGCAGTTTAAAGCTCCCGACTTTATGAAACAGGGTTGTTGTTGTTTTTTTTATATTCAGGGCGTACTTAGTGCAAACTGAAAAGGTAGATTTCTTTTTTATTTTCGTTAAATATTACAGAGGTTAAAACAGGAATGTTCACGTGAGGGACATGCTATGCTTTAAAAAAAAAAAAAAGCTCCTTTCAAGACCTGCTGTGTGAAAGTATTCTTCTGCTTTTGAAACAGATCATCCTCAAGTAACCATCAGAAACCGATGTCACTGCCACGCCGCAGCTGTTAAAGGTCCTGAACAGCCTCCCTACAAGCATTCTGCTCACCTCACACACAGCATACAGCAACCTGCATGTTAACAATGTTGCTACTGAAATACTCAAGTACCAGGGTCACTTTGCGTCATAGAGGCTTTGTTGTTAGTGCACGTTTCTACCCCCTGTGTTAAAATGCATCTTCAATGATTTTGCGCAATGCGCCGCCCCCCATTTACCTGTTCGGATGAAGTCAAGGAGGGAAGTGTTGTCTATTTATACACGCTGTACAAGAACCAGCTCTGTAAAGAAGGCATATCTGAACAAATGCAACCAGAAAAGTCACAAACATTAGACCAAACAGTGTAAAAAAAAAAAATAAAGGAGCACCTTCCTATCAACTATTCTGAAGACAAACACTAGAAATCTTACATATAAACCATTTAGGTGTGTATATAATTATAGTTGGAAACATTCAGGTTGGTCACAGAAATGTCACATGGGTCCTACTTATTTGCAGATTGTTTTTAACCTTCTTGAATGTTTTATTTAATTAAAGTTTTTTTTTTAATAACAATTTCATAGTGCCAGATTTACTTATATTTAACAAACCAGTGGAAAGCACTTATTCTATATTTTAACCTCATGTTATATTGTGTAATATGATAGCTGGCTTGTGGATATCCCTTTAAAATGCTCAGAGAGATCCCCAGAGAACTGGATCAGTGCTCCACCTTCTGGTGTGCCTTTGCATTGCATAGACGGGTTCTATGCTGAGAGGAAATGCTGTATAATGCATCTGATGTCAAGTTTATCTCTAATGAGCCACAATAATAGACCCATTAATAAAACTATATGTACTTTTAACAACATACACTGCTTTTACTGGTTAGATGTTTAGAAGATACCTTTTGGAAAGAGGGGCTATAGTTGTGAAAGACAGCTGGGATTACAAATGTTGATATTTAAGTTAAAGATGTTGCGTTGACAGTGTCAGAACCGTTTTTGTTTGAAAGCTACAAGTGCCTCTACAGTTGTAGGTAGAACTACATAACACAGTCCATGCTTTTCCAGAACAGGTTACTTTTCCAGAACTTAGAGGTTACTTTTAGAAACTATCCAACAACTTACCAGATACTTTCCTGGAACTTTCATAAAACCTACATAAAACCTTTTCAAGTACTTTCTAGAACATAACAAGACATTTCCCAAGTGTTTTATAGGACTTAATGGTTACTTTCCCAGCGCTCACTCTGTACTTTCATTAAAATGAAGCTTTATTATGAAGTGACTTGCAATTTCTTTGAAACTTGGCTTACTTTTTGAAAGTAACTGCTACAAAAGTCTACATAAATTTCACAAATTATACCCAGATACAAGTCGCTATATAATACACCCTGCTTTTGTTAAAGTACTTGGTAAGTTCCTGGTCAAAACCTTGTAGGGTCTATAAAGGTTCCAGGAAAATATGGGTCAGGTTTCAGGAAAGTTTTCAAAAACAACCTCCCAAGTTCCTGGAAAGTAACCTTGTAAATCCAGGAAAGCGCAGGCTGTATTGCGTGGTGTTGCTGAATCAACAACACCTAAGAATATTTAAAAGGTTTTTGTGTGAAAACTCACTTCAGTAATGTACTAATTAAGTCACCGATGTTTGAGATAGATTTCCATGTGTAGTTTGCGGTGCCATGTCTGTGCATTTTCTTGAAATCCAGATAAGATTTAGTCACTAAAATAAATTTCTTACCAATGTTGAAACAGGTGTGTACTGTGCATAGGACCTAATATCCAGGTTTTACCAGGTTTAAAATGATGATGTTAAAAACTATATTAAAATACTTTATGGTATGATAGAATTTAAGACGTAAAAACTAGTTTTGGTGAAATGTAATTGTGTGGTTAAACCATCACAGCAGCCAGACTGACTTGTTTCTTTTAAGAGAACAGTTTCTCTCTTGTGTATTTGTAATTTTTAAGACATCTTTCAGTTCTGTATCTTGCAAACTTTACCTTTTCAAGTTACTTTTTGTTTTCTCTTTTTTTTTTTCTCGCTTCAGTCATTTTTACACTTCATTAGTTGATAATAAAATGAGTACACATGAATATTTTTCTAGTTTAGGGCACTTAAAATGTATTCTATTATATTTTACGATGAATGTAATTTATTAGACTGACTTTGGATCTGTTCAGTTCCTTTAAAAACCTTGACTTCTAGTTTCAGCCTAATACAATAAAAGAATCGCATTAAAGGAGAAATCGAAAGCATTCAGTCCTTGTTACTGCCTTGTTACCTGAACGAGACAGCGAATGTCTAAGCAAGGCTTTTGAGTTGCCTGTTGTGTGCAGAAGTGCATTGTACCAGTTATACAAAGAGGCTAAAACAGTTGGTCATTTTAATGACGATATTCAAATTATTTGTACAGCACTTCCATTTGAAATGTTACAGCATGCTTCACTTGAGTAAGTTAGAGGAACTGGTTCAGAATGAAATGTGTGACAAATACTGTATGTTAAGATGTTTCTCTGGAAGTCAGGAGCAAAAACTAAACGCAGAGCTTTTCAATATTATTCATGTCCCCTGACATTTTCTTTAAAATATTGTTATTTATCTTAAAACCACAAAATTCGGTGAATCCTGCAGGTGTTTTATTTGATAAACCCAACAGTACTGCATAATTATGAAGTGGCCAAAAAAGAAAGAAACATAGCTACTCTGATGTGCATAAAATAACTCCGGCGTTGCCACTAGGCCTCAGAGGCCCATTATAAGTGGAGACGCTGCAGAGAATCTGATCGACAGCAAAACTAGTCTTGAACTCCCCAAATTTGGCATTTATCAGAGTGATGGACAGTGGACAGACATAAGATGTACAGTTAGCAGTATCCTATGACATAGAGGAAGGTGGTTTGGTCAGATGAGAACAGAGTTCAACTGTTTGGCTTTCATGCATAGTCGTAAAAACCAAACTCTTACACAAAACACTTTAAGCCATACTTTTTACCCATTTTCGGCGTCTTGTTTTGTGAACGGATCAGGGAAGCTAGCTTGGGGCGGAAGTTAACCCACCGCTGTCACATCTCTGAGACACCGTGGGAAGTCGTCGCAGCATCGTATCGGCTGACTTATGTGGGGCGTGCCGGCTTTCAGGCTCAAGGGGGAGGATGTAGCACTGTAAGTCGGCCTGTGCGGCCAGCCGGCCTGCAGATTTACAGCATTTATGCATGTAAATAGTACAATACTGATAAGGCGCCACTGTATGTAACCACTAAGTACAGAAGATGTGGGACAATCATTGTTAAATTTACGCTCCATGCTGCCTTCAGATCCGTGAAGCCGGCTTTTTTTTTTTTGCTTTTTTTTTCTTCAAAAAAAACTCCTTTCTTGATTTGTGATTTATGAACGGTGGTTTGTGCTGGTTTATGACATAAATGCTTCTTTGTGAAAGAGGATTCTAACTCAGCACTTTGCACTGAACACATAATCTGCACGTGAAACATTGCTGTGGCAGCGTCATACGGGGGGGGGGCGGAGCAAATGGAGGGTAATCCTGGAATAAACCTCGTTAGACGCTGCCACAGCTCTGAGACTGTAGTTGAGGATATATTCCTGCGCTAGAATTTCCCAGTCTAAGTCCAGACCTAAATCTAATTGGAACGTCTGCGCCACTTCACGATTATGCCCAATTTTGTCTTTGTCTATTACAAGAAATGCATAAGAAATACTTTGAAGTTTGCTGTGGTAATGCAACAAAAATGTAAAAAAGATAAATACATTGGCTAGGAACTATATCTGCAAATGTTTTACTAGGTTTATCTACAGCACCAAACAGTCCACAGCGGACCAAAACACAAAAACCTGCGTACATAGACCCCAAAATCAATTATCTTGACAGTGTAAAACACATGAGAGACGTAAGGAAGATAGGACCGTTTTTTCCTTTTTATTTAGCCTTGGAATGTAAAGGATATTTGTGAATATTTGTGTTACTTTTATGGACTAAGAGCTTAGGAGGAACACACATGGAGCTGTTTTAGTGTTGGATATTCAAGACACGAGGATTTGGACAGTAAGAATGTTCAGTCTTACTGAAAGAAACACTTTCTCTTCAGCACTTTGGCAACTGTCAAACGACTAAGAAGATTTATTTGTGATCTCTGCCTTATCTTTTATCTATCCTGAGTTTGTGTTTCTTCTGAGAATATTTGACAGATGTTTCTGTTAATGTTAAATAAGTTTAGAGTTTGAAAGGGTAGTCAAAGATTGTATTAGCAACCCAAATGATTTGCTCAAATGTCTGACGTTTGATTGAACTGATCAGCCTGGCATAGATTCAATTAAAGCGTTAGCCATCTCTTAAAGCAGCCACGCTGGCGCGACCAGGTCACATCCTGGTGGGAGTTGTTTGTGCATAATTATACATTTCATGTGGACAGTTTTGTTCATGTAAATTTAAAATTGTGTAAATTCTGAGTTATTGCAAATAAAGTAATGTCACAAACATTCAATGCTGTGAATTTGTTTTTTTCTCTACATTTATTTTAAGGTTTGAGGAATTGTGTCGTACTGTAAATATTCTCATTTTCTGGGTAACTGATTTGGATTTCAAGGTAAACTGTTGAGTAAGTAATTGGCAATGTAAAAAAAAAAAAGAGTTTTTATAATAAATGTTCATGTTTTAATTTGGTTGGTGAGTTAGATTATGACAAATCATTGTTACAATGGTGTAATTCCTTTGCTATTACATTGATATCATATTATTTTAGCATTTCTGGATAGACTGTACTGAAAAATCCATCAAACTCACTTTAAATAAAGTCTGTGATCCTCAGAGCACCATGCCATGCTAAGGTTTTTCTATATGTTTTGCTATTTTGTTCTAAATTGTTGTCAAGCTGAAGTGTACAGCTCCAAAGAACAAGCTTCCAGCTGGCGATGTCGCATACGGCAGCTGATCTTGAGAACGTCCATTTGTATTTTGACTTTTTCTGTCTTTGTTAACCGGTTTTCCTACTTCTAAGGTGTTCCACTGTCTTCCGTTCCACTGCAGCAAAACCTTTGAGAAATCTGCAACAACAAAAGTGTGAAAGTGGTTCATGAGAAGGATCAGATGGCCAGCTTCCATTACCGAGGCTCTTCAGCGATCACCGTTATAAAATAGTATATATATATTATATATATATATATATATATATATCATATAGCGTGGTTTACCCATCCATCCATCATCATGCCATTGACCCAAAGACACACAATAATTACCTTTTCAGGGTACCTTTTTTTTAAAAACTGTATGTTGTGATCAAAATATAAATCCATATTTAATTACCCAAATGCATTTTTGTCAGTGCACATGTTTTTGTTTTGTTTTTTGAAAAAAAAAAATCACTGGAAAATACATTTAAGCATATAAAAATTTTGCCAGCAGGGAGGCCACCTTTTGTAATTGGCAGCTGGGGAACAAAAATGATGTTGTGGTAGCATAGTAAAACCTAACTCATAAAACGATTAAGGAATATTATTTGCTACAATAAATCCTAAAATTGTTCATGTCCCTCACAGATTTAATTTTTAAAGTAATGTGCTTCTTTTAACTGGAAGTATTTATTTTTTTTATTTCCTGGTGAGTCCTGATTTGAAGATCAGGGTGATGGCAAGAGGCCCTCCAACGCTGGTATTGTCAAAATGCATGTTTTCAAATACCTAAGATCGTTTTATTAGAAATATTAGCATGTTCGCTTTTTTCATGCTATTTTGAAATACTGTGTCTTAATTTACACTCGGTCAAATATAACAAAGCCAGATGATTGTTATGAACAACTTAAACACCAGAAATAAAGATAAATTATAGCTTTTCTCTCTTCATGTCATATTCATAAAAAAATACCAAGCGTTTGGGGACATTTACTGGGACAGTCCAATGCCCGATGCCTACCCGCATCCCCGGACCCCCCTTGGCGGCGCCAGCGCGTGTCAGAGGCAACAAAATGCAGCGTTACCGTAGCAACAGCATCCGGCTCTATTCTCCTCCTCCTGGATACACGTCCCTGGAGCCACCTCTGTGATTGGGTGAGCTCTCCTTGGATGTCACCGGGGCAAACGAATGACGCGAACTTTAACACATACACGGAAACGACACCGCAGAACCTCACTGGCTCCCATTCGGACCAAAAGTGAGGCGTACGAGCCGGGGAGCCCGCTATTGGGCAGGTCCCTTGTCCATCGGATGAGGGCGGACCGCTCTGTTTTATTTTTTTATTTTTTTTAGTTCCCCCTGTTGCCTCGGTACGGAAGCCGAGCGGGGACCGGCTGGTTAGGCAGCGGCCACGGGTCTCCACCCGAGAGTATGGCGGCTGGAATCTGCTCCGGGTAGCGGCGAAGGGGGCGAGAGAGAAGCGCGGAGGCATGCAAGTGATGTTGGGAGGGGAAGAAGAAAAAAACAAAACCCAAAGAGACGCAAGTTCAATCGCTGCAGTTTTAGTTTGTGTTGCGTTTCTCTACAGCTGGAGAAATTGTGCCTGTAGTTTATTCTAAGCGCCCCTCTTTCCACCCCCTTCGACGGAGCAAGTTTGTTTTTTTGTGATGCACACACAAGGCTGAGGGAAACACATGCAATCCCCCCACGCACGGTCCACCTCATCGGGCGAAATCTCCAACCTTCCCGGGTGCGCGTTTTTTTTTTTTAGGGGGGGAGGAGGACGGCTGCAGACCGCGGATGCCAGCGTTTTTGGCCTGCCTGCGGTGGGGAAGAATTTCCACAATGAAAACCCCTCCGGAGTCTTTGTGCTCTGCATTAGTTGAGCAATGACAGCGCTGTTGACGAGCCCGTTCAAAATGGGACGCGGACGGTGAGCGCAGGACCGTGCGGCGGCGGTGGAGGCGGGGAGGGGGAAAAGATTTTTGACTTTATTTCAATGACGCGCGGAGATTTGATCACCAGCTGATTTATAAAGCCACGATGCGCGAGTATAAAGTGGTGGTCCTGGGCAGCGGCGGCGTCGGGAAATCAGCCCTCACCGTGCAGTTCGTCACCGGGACCTTCATCGAGAAGTACGACCCCACCATAGAGGATTTCTACCGCAAGGAGATCGAGGTGGACTCGTCGCCCTCGGTGCTGGAGATCCTGGACACGGCCGGCACGGAGCAGTTCGCCTCCATGCGGGATCTTTACATCAAGAACGGACAGGGGTTCATCCTGGTCTACAGCCTGGTCAACCAGCAGAGCTTTCAGGACATCAAGCCCATGAGGGATCAGATCATAAGAGTCAAAAGGTTGGTGCATTGTTAAAGCTGCTTCCCCTGAACTCACTTTGGAGATAGTTTGTCGTGTTTAGAAGAACGTGCCACGGTCACTTCCTGCTGTTTTGGTTTGCCACTTTGGTTGCAAATCAAGGTAATCAAAATAAAAGCCAACCTTTTAATAATAATAATAAAAAAAAAGACAGCTTCACATGACTCTGGTGACATCACAGAAGGTCATCAAGGCCTCCACCAGTGGGGGCACTCTGAATAAATTGCACTGTCAGTCGTTTGCAAGGCAAATGCAAGAAAATGAACCGTGAAGAAGAGCTCATGAGCTCCAATGGTTACACGGATGAGGCGTTTATGCACATATTTTTGCTTTATTAAAAAGTCCCCCCCCCCCCCCCAAAAAAAAAAAAAAAGATGCAGCGGTGACGAATGGCAGCAGACAAGCCAAGAACAAGTTCTGGTTTCTTATTCTGCATTAACCTGTCCTTTGAAGTTGAAGCTCAGGTTTGGGAATTCATGTCCTAACTACTGGGATTTGTCCAGTAAGCAGGATAACCAGCAAAATGAGCTATTAACAGTTTAGCTCTCTCATCATGTATACTTCCAAACAATAGTTAAACCTTTTAATAAAATAAAATGGTACGGTGCCATGTGAGTGAAAGATTTAGTGTTTTTCATGGCGGCTCTCACTGAGTTTTAGCTGCGAGGCACCCATATTGAGTTGGTGACACGCAAGTGTAACATGAGGTCAACAGTTTTACTATTTTTTCCTAGTTTGAGGCTTGGGGTCGCTGCATAGATTAACAAGCTTGACCTTCCCCCCACACGTGGCTATGCACTGCCAGTCAGCTGGCAGAAAGAAGGCCCCTAAACTTTTCCCTCGTCCCACAAGGAAGACAAATATGTCTGTCTGGAAATATAGCTAACAATATTATAGTTGTGAAAATCAATACTTCATGTTATTTTTAAAGGACGCTGGAATAACTAGTGCTTTTCTGCTTTAAAACGGAGAAATTAGTTTGTGTGATACATGCTTGTTTAAAAGCGTTAACTTCCGTGATGTGGTGAAACCTTCTCTTTAGTCACGGTTGTTGTACTATGAAAATCACACTCGGGCCTCTGCCTAATGTCCACTATGCCAGATGTCGATACCCTGCCAGGAACGCTGTGCAGTCCGTGCCGCAGCAGCTTTACAGAGAGCTCCAAGGATGCGCGGCTTTCACTAGTGTAGGGATGCGTAGGGCACCCGCTCTCATGACAGCTTCTGCAGAGGAAAGCCCATGCACAATCTCAGTAGGAGGAGCAGATGATCCCAGTATGAGTTTGTGGAGACGATAGCGTTGCCGTTTCTGCTCAGCTTTTGACCCGTTTACAGTGTAAACATGCTGTATGCCTACATTGCATAATGTCGTAAAATCCCACTGAGAGCTTAAGTGTGCAGTGCCAGAAGCGGCTGTCTTGCTGTTTTTTATTTGATCTCTGTGAGTTTCCACAAAAAAAGTGGGATTCTGAGTCTCTGCAAAGGTGGTGGTGGTGGGGGGGGGTGATCAGTTATTGAGGATGCCAGACGTCAAATGATATGTGTATTAAACTCAGCTTAGATCTAAACTGTGACACAGTTTCACAGTAACTTGGTACAGTGCATCATATCCCAACTGCTCCCATTTAAAACAGAAAGGCGACACTTTTTTCAATATAACTCGAGAAATTAATCGTTCAAAT
Source organism: Fundulus heteroclitus (assembly GCF_011125445.2). Lineage (NCBI taxonomy): Eukaryota > Metazoa > Chordata > Actinopteri > Cyprinodontiformes > Fundulidae > Fundulus > Fundulus heteroclitus. The sequence goes on from NC_046367.1 coordinate 24,863,772, forward strand.
AGAATAATGCCATTTATGGTATTCATTTATGGGGAGCGTGGCCTTGTGGTTAGAGCTGTGTGCTTACGCTGTGAGAATGCTGCAAGTATCTAGAATAAACCCCACAGACTGCCACTATGAGTCCTGGGGAAGACCCTTTTCCCCAGATTGCTCCCCGGATCCTGTAAAGCTGGCCACTGCTCCCTAAGGGACGGGTTAAAGACAGGAGAGATGCATTTCATTTGAATGTACAATTGCAATGACAATTCTTTCTCTTTGTGATTCTATTCTTATGCCGTCTCCCCCTTTCTTTTCTATCTAGAGTAACACTGCAAGTATCAGCTGGAAGTAGAAGCTGCTTGTAGTTTTTCAAAACACATTTTTAAAACAGTATTGGCTTAGCAAGAGTGGAAACTGGTGGCTCTTTGGTTTCCACTGGGTGGATGCGTGTACTTTTTTCTGTCGTGAAATATTTCTTTCGTTCCTTTTTGTTCGGTTCATTCATCTATTGTTTGTAGTACAGCAACAGATCACACATCACTGCATCACTTTAAACAGCTTTGGTCACATCTTTCACGTTCACCGCCATCTTCTGACAAAGGTTTTTTTAATACTGGTGGGAATGGTGTGATTTGCACTTGTAGCTCTTTCACATCTTGCTATACCAGAAATGGAGCCAATTATTTGGTTTGAGCCTCATCATGTGGAGTTTGCAGAACAATCTGTTTTGAGGGTTGTAGTTGTCGTCTCTAATGATAGTCCTGTCAATAGCTGATCCATGATGCTTTCTAAAAATGTTCCAGTCAACACAAATCTGCTTGTTTGTGTCACTTAGCTGGGTTTTAGACTTTGTGTGGTATACCCCCCCCCGAACAACCCTGTGGCTTGAAAGAATGAGGTCAACATGGTTCCCTCATATGACTTGAAAATGAGGAAAGGTATGTTCAGCCTGCCAGTGTGTTTATATGTAAATATGTGTACTCGCATGCTGAAACTTCAGACGTAGTCAGGCTCTTGGTGTGATTAAACACCTAACGCTGAGTCTGGTGCTGTTTTCTAATATCACACAAGAATTTCTTTTCTGGAGCGAAAACATCACACCTCGCACACTCCTCCTACACATCAGTTCATTTAACACCCCTGTGCTTCCCAACAGTTAAAAACATAGGCCTGGTACATCAGTGCATTGCCTTGACTGCCATTATATACATATTTAACCCAGATTCCACACGGTGTGCCTTTCAACATAGATTGATCTCAGTAGCAGAACGCCCATTTTCTGTTAAACTGTGTAGAATGAATTTTAGGATTTATGCTTACAGACCTAAGCATCCGTCTCAGCAGGATGCAGCGACCTTGCTGACAACAAGTCTTGCAACAACGTTTTTCACCGACCGGTTTTGGTTAAGAATTGTAAAGGCTTCCTCGTGCTTTTCTGCCTGTCTTAATAAACACTGGTTTGTTAATATCGTACATTGAGCCTGGTTTCATATGAAACGTTTTGATGTTCAGAAGATTTTAAATGTTTTGCAAATGAATTTACAGCTACAAAAACACAAATAACCTAATACAGATTATTAGGTTATTTGTGTAACCTAATAATCTGTATTTGTGAGGAAACTCAATAATCATAATGGGCAGGATTTCACAATTACGAGTAAATGTCACTGTGAGAAAAATGTATGTGTGGTTGTAATTGTATGTTTTGATAAAGAAAACATGTCTGTACAATTATATATTGCATAGATAGATAGATAACCTGAGTAAAAACAAAAGACAGTTCTTCTGTAAATCAAGTATTATCACAAATTACCAGTATTTACCGTAGTCCAGTTTCATTGGCCACATCCACAATTAATTACTGCCAGACCTGTACAATCAAGGGATCACTGAAATTGAACCTGTCTGACAACATGAAGTAGGCAAACAGGTCTTAAAAAGCAACACATCATACCCTGGCCTAATGATGTCAAAGAAGTGGTTAAAAACAAAGCTATTGCCATCTGTCCCTCAGGAAAGGGTTACAAAGCCATTTCTATTGTTTTGGGGCAAGGTTCATACCACATTATATCTAGGGTGAAATACTCAATACTCCATACATTGTGAATGTTACTTTGCTTGTGTTTAAAGCAGTGACTGCATTTGAAAAGCCTGCATGCACGATGTGAGCCCTTCTGTTTACGTTTGCTTAACGTGGAAAGTACTCCTGGATCAGTGCGTCCATAGCTACATCCAAACGGAGCCAAACTACTACAGCCGCACAGAAAAGTTTGAGCATAAACAGGAAATGCATGAAGGGATTATCATCATTTAGGAGCAGATGAGTCCTGCAAGACCACTTCAACCAGTTGCCCTCTCTTCTAAGTCTTGCCCTTCTTTAAAACACCAACAAAAAAAAAAGTAATCGACAGTGTTTGAATTGGTAAGATTTGGATCGTTGGTGAAAATTCTGAGTTGTAGAAGGCCAACAGGAGATTAGATTGTGTTGCTTCTCTGTTGCTGGCCATCACATTGATCTGGACGCTACCCAGCCAAACAGACTCAAGGACTATGTGACAAACAGGCTGCCACCCAAAGAGACGGTAGATGCACTGACCCATCCTGAGCAGCTTATCACTCAGCAGAGGAGGCTGCATGCTGTTGAAGGTACTGGTAACATAAAGAAGTGTAATCCTCACAATGCCATCACTATCCCTATCCGGTTCAAAGTGGCAGCACAGCAGCCAATAGGTCTCACCTCTACATTGGGGTAAGAGTACTATAGACTGGTTAGGGGGGAATTACAATCAGATGTCTCTTGTAAGAAAGGCAATGTTCCAGATCAAACTCATTCTAAGCCTAGAAACAAGTAAGCAAGGTTGTCTCAATAATCTCCTAATAATGTAAAGCAAAGATTTTAACTCGTAGATTGAATATTATTTTTTTAGTGCCAACAGAGTCTGCTTTAGTTCCACCAAAATTGCAGTGATAGATTGAAATTTATCTTTTTAGTTTGTTAGCAGATTTTACAAGTTTGACTTACAGGATGTTATAACCAGAGCAGATTGCAGTTTTATTAAATGGCATGCAAATCATTGCTACGCTGTCAATGGTCATTGAAACAGAATGCATTGAAATATGCTAGAATCACTAGTCAGATATTAGAAAAATCTCAAACGCAAAACACATTTTAATTTTTTTGTTGTCTTTTAAGCTGACTTCAAAGTGTGGCAGGAAGTTTAGAAAAATAAAACAGGTTACCAACTAGAAGTCAGTTTGCACTATACGCACCATTTGGATTTTGGGGAGATTTGAATTTCAGTAGTCTGGTGTTTGTAATACTTATCAATTTAAGTTGAGTCTATTTTCCATTAGGTATTTGTGTAAGGGGCAGAGAGGACTCTGTGTGCTGTGTGTGAAAGAGAGACAAACTTGTTTAAATGGCAGGGTTTTATTAGGATTTTTGGACGTTGAGGCTTTAAAGTATGTCTAGTAATTTACATTATTTGGTGGTTACTGCATTTAAAGGGTTAGCATGACAAGCATTAATGCAACAGTAGTCTGTGTATTGCATATAGTGTGTATATTTTATTGCAGGCGAGAATCCACTTAAATAGAAGGGGCTTTAAGAAAGTTCAAAAACAGATGAGAAAGAAAACAGTCATTATCATCCACCAGTCTGTGACAGTCATTTCTAAGGCTTTTGGACTCCAGTGTACTACAGTGAGAGCTATTATCCACACATGAAGAAAACATGGAGCAGCGGGGAACCTTCCCAGGAGTGGCTATTCTTGCAAAACTGTTCCAAGAGTACATTGACAACACATCCAGGAAGTCGTCAAGGAACCCAGAACAACATCTAAAGCTCTGCAGTCCTCAAATGCCTCAGTTAAGGTCAGGGTTCATGACTTAGTACTGGGAAATAGCCCCGAGACAAAAACCACTTCCGAACAAAAAGAATGCAAATGTCATCTCACATTCCCACCCAAACATTGAGAGAATATATATGTTTACTGTAACTCTAAGATCTCTGAAAGGATGCCAAAATCTCTAAATCCAGCATGTTCCATGTTAGAATTTTATAATGCCAATTCTAGCTGTAATCCTGTCTGCCTTCTTGTTATCTGCTCAAGTCTTGCTCTCCATTACTTTTTCTCTTCCTTAAAGAACCACGGTAATTTTTGGAAAACACCGTGCCCTTTTAAGCAGTTCCTTATATCTTCATGCTTTCCCGAAACTTAACGACAGTGAATACAGTCAATATTTATGTTATCTGATTCTAGTCACCAGCGGGTTTCACAATGTATCTCCAGTATATCAAGTATATCGATATCACCACCAAACATCCTGCAGAGGTGCTTTAGTAAAACATCTCATTAATGGTTCCTCCAACCCAACGACTATCATTGTTGATAGTAACTCGCACATCATCTGCCATCCTTAAATTGAAAAGGAGATTATCCCCGAAAGACCAAAACACTAAAGTTTCGCAATTAACAAACACAACGTTACACAAGACGTACCTGAAAGTAATTTGATTAGTAAAAATCTCAGCAACAGTTCAGCACAGTTTACAAATTAATCATTTTTTTTTAACAATTTCCATCCTATTTGAGCTTTCCGGCATGAACATAACTATGACTTAATGTTCTCTAGCGTTGGCATCTTTGCACCTTTTGGTGTAAGCTTGCCTCTGCGATTTTCATGCCATCCATCTCCGCAGTCCATTCGCAGTCCATCAAGAGAGTGGAGTCAGCCATGACGCTCAGCTAAGTGTTTGCATCAGTTCAAACCAGTGGTCCCTGACCTTTTTGGCACCGTGGTCCCGGTTAATGTAAGTTAGTATTTTCCTGGAATGGCCTTTAAGGTGTGCTTAAATTATACTAACTAAATGTAATAAAAATATAAATATTCACAAATATAAAGTGCATGAAAAATATAACTCACTGAACTTATTTTTCTTAAACAAGATGGTCCCCTCTAGAGGTAATGGGAGACACAATGACAACCAAAGAACCATTGCGATTTTTGTGTCCAGTCTGCTCTAGGTTTTAGTTTTTGCCAATTCAAAAATCCTAACGTACTTTTAAGGGCGCCATCATTGCACAGCCTTCCCTTAGAAGTTCATGGCAAACGTCTTCACTGGCTGGCAGGATCTGTTTTTTACCAATAGTGGATGGTTTCCTGGGCTTAGCGATACAATTAGCCGGCAAATATGACGCTATCAGTGCATTTGTTTACATGTCCGAGTTACAGACGTTTGTAAGAAAGAGAATCCGGCCATTTTTCTAAACAAAACATTATATATTTTTTTGCTGTGCTGCCTGGTACTAAATGACCTGGCCAGGGAGCTGGGGACCTTTGACTTAAACAGCAAAAAGACAAAGGCCATTGCGTCACAGGCAAAAAAAAAAAAAAAAAAAAAAAAGAGACCTTCTCACGACTGCATTAGAAACAGGAGAAATTTTCCTCCTGAGCCAGACATTTCTGCAGAAATTAGAGGTGTCTGTTTCAGATTTAAATCGACAGCTCTGAAAGCGGAGTTCTTGAGCCGGCCTCACTTGTTAGATTAGTCTTGTGTTTTTGTCTGTCGCTGCCAAAACGCTGATGAGCCGTCACAACCGTATTGGCTTTCGCTCAGGTCAGAGGCGCTGTAGTGTGTCGCTCTCGCTCTGAACCCTGTCAGCATCTATCAGCGTGTGCACACAGCAGCACAGGCAGGGCTTTTTGCACAGAAGCCACGATTGCTTGTGATTACACCCTGGATGGGTTGTTTGCCGGGGACATCATCAGTCCTTTCTTTAGCCGCGGTTAGGGTTACACAAGGGATATATTGTGATTGGTAACTTAACAGACCGTGGTCAGAGGACAGTATGAAAGACGGGGGTGAAACAGGGTGCTATGATTAACCACGCTGTCCTACACTCATGTTGTTGTGTTTCTCCAAAATCCAAAAAAGTGTGTTTTTTTTCTTGCACCAGATGCTTGAAAGAATCACAGTTGTAAGAAGTGTCAGTCACCATTGCTGTCTTTTTGACAGCAATGGTGTAATTTAGTAAAATGACTTTTAGTCATTTTACTAAATTACACTAAATTACTGAATTTAGTAAAATTTAGTAAAATGACCTTTACTAAATTACTAAACCCTTGGCATGGCATTTCAGATACTTCGTTTTACAGCAGTCAACTCTAGTGAAATAATGTTTATGTCATAACAATTTTACTTCATCAGCATAATCTTACACTGAAAGATTTCATTAAATCTAACCCCTACTTAAAGCAAGTTTTTATTAGGTGAGGAAATATTCCCTCCTGGTGAAAAGTATTTTATTTCTTTTTCTTTATATTGGTGGTGCCACATTTGCTGGCAACCCCTATAAAATAAATGCAACTGAAGCACTTCATGACATGTTTCAGGTTTTTTGTGTGTCTAGTGGCTCTTAATTTGTAGCCCAGGACTTCCTATTTCCTTGAGGTACAAATATAACAAAGGAAAAATTTTATTACGCACTCTTCAAAATGGGAAAGACAAGAAAAGACACACCATAAAAGCAAGGCAGGTGTGGATTATTTTCTATAACTCATTAGCTACTGGGTCATGTTTAACTGCTTAACTAAACTTGCCCAAATCTACATTAAGAGTAAAAAAACATAAAGTTTAAAGCAGCTGGAACTGTGACGAAACAAGCCTGAACAAGGACGCAGCAGGTTTAACTTGCTGCCACACACCGTGAGGAGGATGATAGGAGGGGTAAATCTAGACCCACTGTTAAACAGGGTTGGCACTGTGTGTTTATCGACCATCTTGACCAAAATGTTTCCTGTTAGAAGGAAATCTCTGGTTTTGGGCTTGAATCCATGGTCTGTGGTCTCTCGCTGTGACACTCACTGACCAACGATTTGGAGCTACGACAGAGACGACCCATGACGAATATCAAGCATTATTTGATATTTTCTAGGAAAACTGTGCAGTGTGACTGCCGCTGCGACTGATATCTTTTGCCCAGCCGTGAATGCTTCCGCTGCTCCTCCTGTGACTCACCCTCCTCTCCGTCTTTCCAACATCTGACTGCAAAAAAATGAATGCAGTAACACCTTTAAATTGCTGCGAATGACTTGACGGACTGACGTGTCTGTTGGATCGGTCTGACACGTTTGTGCCGGAGCAACAAGTCGTGCGGTCTGGCCTCGTCCGTCCCGCAGTGTGACACGTTCCTTTATGATTTATAGAACGGTACGGCGTGAGCTGGGCTTTAGAAAACCGCACCCAAGAACGGCATCTTGGAGTCGACAAGTCTGCATAACAACCACTGGAATGCTAACAAGATGCCCAGCAGTTGTTTAAAAGCTATGCCAAGAAAAAAAAAACTTTTCCTGTCCTATTATCACAATAGTAAATGTTCTACTGGGGTTTTCACCGCAGCAGTGCCCTTTATGGTTAGATGAGAACGGCAAGCTTCTTCTGTAGCAAACACTGCAATGTGTCTGCTGAGGAAAAATGCATAGACACTGAAAATCATGGTGGAGAACCTGTGATGCTGTGGGGCTTTTTTTTTCCCCTCCAAATGCCCTGGAAACCTCGCTAGAGTGTATGGCATCATAGACCCTTTGAAATAGCAGCAGTGGCCTTTGACAGGAAACTAAAAATTGGACATGATGAGATCCTTCATCTTGATAATGATCCAAAACAATTAGCCAAATCATCAAAGGTTCCCAAAATCAGTCTTCTTCCCTGGCCATCGCAGTTCCCAGACCTGAACCTTTGTAAAACCCGTGGGGTGAGCTGACATCACACGAGAAGACGCGGGACTCTGGGTGATCCACAGATTATATGCAGAGAGGAATGCTGAAAGATCAATTTCTTCCAATGCAAGCAGTGGGCTGTTACTTCCAGACTCCTTTTCGTGATTTCTTTTGGAAACAGTTTGGACAGTGTAGGAATGTCTCCAGGAAATACCAGAAACTGGAGTGTAAACAGAAGCTGACCCACCCTGAAAGCAAGAAGCACTTAATCCAAGCTGGTTACCTCTACTGGATTGATTCTGCTCTGTTATTAAAGATGGTTCATTTATTCTTCTTCTCTTTTTTTGACAGAATATTTCTCAGAATATTGCTACGAGAGGCGTGCGTACTCTTATGAATCAGAGCGTCATTGCCTTGAATACCCAAGGACTATTTATCCAGCTCCGGCCGTGCTCATACATGTCCAATTGTGACATTTTATTCAGGCTCAGTGTAATGTGGCGCTAATATGGAGTTCAAAAGCTTCCCTGCTAAATTAAAATTCTGAACATTTCACACATTATACCTGCTAAACTTTTTTAATGTTCTCACTGACAATGGACACTGGAAGTGGCTTTTGGGTCATCATGACTCGGAGTCATTACAGTCAGTCTCTGTTGGCTCCAGACTTGTTAAGCACCAGCTGAAAAGGGAGCTATTGCCAGCACATATTAGGAGGAAGGCAATAAGATGTTACTCATCTAAAACTGGGGTCCCTTTTTTTTTCTACATTTCTTATAGAGCAGGGTTACAGTCACATGAAACTCGGTGAATTGAGCAACAGAAATAGAACCGGATCTGGAAAGTCGGTTTGTCGCCCAGTTGCGCACAACCGAATCGTTCTCTGTAAACATAAAGGATCTTTTTAAAATGGAATGTAAACACTTCCCTTGGCTCTCAGCTGCCTGAGGCCCCAACTCAGCAGGAGATGAAGAGCCGGTCCAGCAGCAGGCTCAGGGATCCTCCATCTCACTGCTTCAATGTGTTGCATTATATGATGGGTTACATTACAGCTCATGTCGTTTCCTCCATCACATACTATATGGTTCCCCCCACCTTCAATGGAGAATGCAAACCTCCAGAGAGATGTGATGCTTTTCAACTGAGAAAGACCCATTCTTATTTTTTTTTTTTTTTTTTTTTTTTTGTGTGTGTATAGCTGTCGAGAAGAAAAAGCTACTGGAGAGAAAATGGAAACACGGGAAGGTTCACTGCAAAGGGTATTTATTAGGGCTGCACAATGTTAGGAAAATAATCTCTTTTTGTGGGTTTCAGCTTCCTAGTAACTAATATCTATCTCAGGTTTGGGTATGAAAAGTCCATTCAACTGGTAAAATGTTTTGTTTGCATGCACAGTGTAAATGTAGATCACTAGCAGCCAACCAAATATTGAATCCAAGTAATCTTTTGGGATTGGGACATTGCCAGAGGTGGAAAGAGTACCAAATTAATGTACTCAAGTAAAACGACAGTTACTTTGATAAAGCGTTACTTGAATACAGTTAAAGTTACCAGTGTAAAATGTTGGTTAACCTCTTAAGAACCGAGAACTTAATTCCAGCCATTGGCTTTTAGAGACTTGAAAAAAGGGCTGTAAAAGATCATTTTCTTTTCAAGCATGTTTGATCAGTTCTTGACCTCATTTACAGATCTGTCAGGAGAAAGAAAACGTATGAAGAGAAACTGGTATCAGGTATCAAAAAGCCTGTTTACACTAAAATGATCAGGTCTTAAGAGCGTAACTAATTGCAAGGTTACTTTAAGTAAAAGTTACTTATTTACGAGCAGAAAAAAAACTAATCTGGTGCATTTTACTAAGGAAAATTGGAGATATTGGTCATTTGCTTTTAATGACTTCCTTTTCACATTGAAATCATACAGTTGTTGTCTTTATAAAGTGGAACTGGAACTTTGGTCTGAATTCCTTGTTTTTGTTTGCCCTACAGCCTTTACTCCTGTTCTGAGGCTCGTCCCTTTAAATGCACCCCGCTCCCTACAGATCGCAGAGCGTTGCTCTCCACCCTGTTTAGCCATTTTTGTAGTATGCTGGGGGACAATGTGATTAATTATGTTGATTAATACACCCAACGATCGAATATTTTAACTTATCCACTTGTAGACAAGTTCGCTAAATTGGTTAGCCGGAAATCCATGACCTGGTTTAAGCCACTCTGCAGCAAATACTGCAACATATTTGTACAAAAACGTAATAGAGAACAGAGAAAACTGAACGACTTGGACAATAGGACCCAAACAGAATATAAATAAATCTACCTGGAGGGCCTAAATTAAAATCTTCTGCACTTCTAGAGACTCCAAGTCAGGGTGTTTCTTACTTGGTTTTTGTCTCTACCATCATGACATATTCCTAGCTTGCATTCATATCTGGCACATTCACCTTGAAGATTATACAAATTTCATGAGGATGTCATTCGCTTGGGATCTGCTGAATTTTAGGACGGCTAGCAACTATTTTCCTTACTGAGGTTGGCAATAATGACTTTCAGAGAGTAGTTGCTGTGTTATCCTGTTAAGCTTTTAACATGAAACATGCTGGCTGCAGAAATGTCAGCCACCTTCTGGAGGTCTCAGTGTTAACGCAAAGTCTACTTTTGCTAGAGCATTTAAATCAATTCATTTTAAGCAGATCAGCTCAAAAGCAAGGTTTAGTCATTTGGGGACCTTTGCTGTAGGGAATAAGCATGGAGACTGCTGTTTATTAATGCTAACCATACTAACCTGTTGCATTTATATAAGATTATAAAGACAGTGTAAAATATCAGCTTTGTAATCGTTTTGTTTTTAAATATTGATAAAATCCAGTTTAACGGTAACATTTGTGTCCTTAATCAGAGTAACTAACGGGCTCGATGAAATCAAAGACCTTAATCCCTCATGGGGTCACGGGGGTTCCTGGTGCCTATCTCCAGCATTCACTGGGTGAGAGGCAAGGTACACCCTGACAGGTCGCCAGTCTGTCGCAGGGCAAAACAGAGACAGACAGGACAAACAAACAGTCACACCTAAGGAGAATTTAGAGAGATCAATTAACCCAACAGTCATGTTTTTGGACTGTGGGAGGAAGCCGGAGTGCCTGGAGAGAACCCACACATGCACAGGGAGAACATGCAAACTCCATGCAGAAATGCCCAGGGTTGGATTTGAACCCAGAACCTTCTTGTTGCAAGGCAATAGTGCTAGCCACTGTGCCACTGTGCAGCCACAGAATATTATATTTTGTTTATTCTTTATTAGGTGAAAAGAAAAAAATAGCTTGTTTACAAACTGAAACCTAAAGATAAAGTCATATTATTTTATGACACATGACAGCAGATTGTTGCATTCAGTTAGGAACAGAAGACCATCATGGGCAATAAAGGAAAGAGCTGCAAATTTCAGAACACGCACCAATCTGCCCCGATATATAATAGTAAAAACTGTTAGATATTTTCTAAACCAATCAGTGTTCGAGTATGAGTTGTTTGCATCAGAACCAGAATATATATATATATATATATATATATATATATATATATATATATATATATATATATATATATATATATATATATATATATATATATATATATATATATATATATATATATATATATATAAAACTGCTTTAAGTCTTCATGGCATAGGCCCAACAAGGTGAACAAAATGGTATTTTGGTCTGTATTCATTAGATCATTTCTTACAATTGCTGCAGATCTACCTTTCCAGCTGGAATAAGATCTTGCATGAAGGCCGTTGTAGTGCTGTGACATCAATGTCATGTTTAAGAGCTTCGTTACCTGGTGCAGTGACCTGCTAGAAGTCCCCATCAGAAGGTACACTACCCTTCCTGGGATGGACATTAACACTCAGGTGGCCAGTTTGCATCTAGCAGATTCTCAGGTGCTACTGAGAGGCCCAGGGACCGACAAGAAAGTATCCCTACTACCAACCAACCAGGACCCTTGATGTGAGGCAGGAAGGAGCTACGCTTTTGTGTTGTTTACTTCAAAGTTTGACGCCACCGTCTGAATGTTGTAGCTGAAATTGAAACTCAGACTTGGCAATGTTATCCAGTCTGTTTATTGACCTGTTTTGGTGAGTCTGTATGAAATGTAGCCTCAATTTCCTGTTCTTAGCTATCAGGAGTGGCACCCAGGGCGGTGTTCTCCTGCTGCAGCCCATCTACTTCATGGTTCAGCATGTTGTGCCTTTAGAAATGGTAGTCTGCACATTTTAGCAGTGGCCAATGATTTTTTTTTAGATAATGTTGCCCTTCTTAGTAGAAAACATGCAACTTCAATGCTGTTGAATTTTGCAATGATACTAGTAGTATTTAACCCGCATTTTCTCACTCATCCTCTCAATGAACTAACCAGTCATATTCTGTACCTGACAAGTGATTGGCTGACTTGCTGTTTGCGTTAACTAGCAATAGAACAGATGTACCTAATAAAGCGTGTGTTGTTGGAACATCTGATGTCTTTTTCAGACATCTGAAGATATAAAAGATTGAGGACCTACGTACTTTGTACCATATGAGAGCATGAGCTCCAGGCAGGCAGCACGATTACCCACATCGCGCTTAGAGCGTGCCAGAGGTTTTACTCTTCTACATCACATTCAAGGATATACTGTACTGTTTTTCCAAGTTCAGCGTCCATTTATCCCATCCGGTTTGGCACTTTTTAGCCAGCGTTTCTCATCAGAGTTTAAAGTGATTAAGGGGAGACGCAGGAAATTTGTTTCAATAAGCTTTAGGAAATCCCTTAGAGGCTCTCAGCAGCTTCTAATCAATGCCTGTTTGAAAAAAGCAGAAACCTTTTCATCCTTGTCACTAAGGGTTTCCAGTAAAACCTTATTGGGCTAGATAAGGAACGTTTTTTTCTGTTACTTTATTCATCCTAATTATGTTGACCAGGATTTGAGCCAGAAGGGCCAATGTCTGTGAGCTCCACCGCTCATCAGCCGGGCTTGTGTGAGATGGTCTGCATCATGCATTATAGATAAGATGTGTCTGGGTGTTTGCAGTCTAAGTGTTTCTCTGCCTTTTGCCATCAGGCTCACAAGCTCAAGGCTAAAATGTGACACAAGCTGTTTTTGTCCCAGCGCAAGCACAGCCAGCCTAGGTTATTCAGCCTTTTCTGTGCACGCTGGACGAAGGAGTAGCCCTACTGTGACATATCAAACGCTGCCGAGACCAGGCACTGAATGTTTGACACCCTTTGTGCTCACGCCTTGGGAGCTTCAGTATCCGTGGCAGCCTCCTTGTCAGACCCCTGAGACTGCTGGTTTTCTCCTCTATCATTATGGCTATATATATAGTATATATATATATATATATATATATATATATATATACACGCTCTCTTTACATGCCACATGTATTTAGAATGTTCTCCTGTTTTTGGTGCAGCCCAAATGAGCTGCACGTGGTGACAAAAAGACCCCAGAGACCTGAAGGTAACAGCTTCAGCTGGGTGACTTGTGCTTAAATGTTTTAGTGTTAAATCCTGATGCAAGTTGAGCTTCATGTCAACATTTTCAGGGCTTTGTTTTATTCTAATATTACATAATTTGTGTTGAGGCTGAACAATATATCACAAATATGTCTTTACCGTGACATCATTGTCGGCAATGTGTATATTTTGAATAACTACCAAGACGGCAAAGAGTGTTAAGTAATTATCTAAGTACACTGATTGCAGTGTACTTAGATAATTAGCTAATATATTTGGTTAGGCTTGTTGTTTAATGCAGCATGGAGAGGTAAAGAGGTGATGAGAAAGCCATTAAAGGGGACATATCATGCTTTTCAGTTCTTCCTTTCCACCTGGAAATCTTTCAGTTGTGGTCTATATTAAGTGGAACTGCAATGCTTTGGTCTGAATTTCCCGTTAACTTACCCCCATGTTCCCCTTTTTACCCCTGTTCTTATGTGCATCTGAGCAGCTCGTTTTGGTGCTGTCTCTTTAAATCTAAATGAGGCATTTCACGCCCTGCGCCCCTCCAGAGTTTTCCACACCACCCCATTCTACCATTTTTTGTAGTATTCTGGGGGACGGCGTAATGAACAACCAAATATTTTTGACTTATCCACTTGTAGCTTCGGTATCCTTCAGCTTGGATTACAAATTTGCGGCGGAAAATCAAAAATATTTTTGTGAAAGATGGACCTCCATGACCTCGTATAGCAGCTCTGCAGCAAATACTGTGACGTAGCTGTTCCAAAAGCGTCATAGAAAAATGAATGACTTGAAAGTATGACCCAAACAGAGTATAAAGACATTGACGCAGAACCTGGAGAGACAGCATTCATATTTTCTGCACTCCTAGAGACTCCAAGTACACAACAAAATGGTTTAAGGACTAAACAAGTGGATTTTGCATGATATATCCCCTTTAAAAAACTCTAGCTAAGATGTTACAATGCCAAAACAGCAGATGGCAGCCAGAATAAACTTTTTTTTAAATTAAACATTGTTTAGAGTGAATAGATAATTAGTTTACTTGTCGTAAGTCATTTCATTATCGCAATACTCACAGACATTATTGCACATCACATGCTGCACATCTTGATGTTGTGCAGCCCTAATTTGGAGTTAGTTTCTATATTGATAGAATGGGAACTAAAAAGTTTTATTAGAAAAGTTTTTAGGTTTCCAAATATCCAACTTGTTTTGGTTTTGCAGGATAGAAATGACTAATTCTGTTGAACTGATTGTAGATGGACTCCATAGATAGAGTCGTTTTTCCAAAATTAGGTTGTCTGTTACTCAACATAGCTACTCCTACAGTGCTTAATGTGTTCATTTTGCTTTTTAAAATACCTGCAAGCGAAACTACCTAGTTGAAAGCATATTGAGATTACAGGATGTTCTTTTTTTACCCCAAAGCTCGTTTAGTAGCGCGAGCTACAGTCTATCCCCAAGGGAATCTGTGTCCAATGAGGACATGGAGTTGCAGAAAAACTGCATGTAGCTAATTTACAAGGACAGCTTTGAGGTGTGAAGCTCTGCAAGTCACTCCACCCTTCAAATTGTGCAGTAACGTTTGTCCTGGGAGGTCCGATTGCATCCTGACTGCACTAAATGTAAGTGTGACCACACTTAAAAAAGGTTTTCAGGAGTGAATATGAGACAATTTCATCTGCATTTGTTTTTGTATTTGTCTCAATTTTTACTTCCCCTGTATCCTGTGGACCCTATAAAAGAATGATGGAGAAGTATATTTACCAGACCTGATAGGCTGACCTTCTTGCTTGTTTCCTACTATTAGCTTTGGGTTGGCTTGCAAGTGTTTGTTCCTTAAACCTTAAAACATCTAATTAAACTGGTTCCTTTGTTTTGGTGTCTTGAAGTTTCCTTGCATCTGAGAAGCTAGTTTTTCAAGGATTACCCAGAGTTTACTCTGTGTAAGGGATCCTATGAAGTCAAGAAAAGTGTGTATTTTTATTTCACTTTAATCTTGGTCTGGATAAAATTGAAAAAGAAAATATGGGCATGTGAAATATTTCTATTTCCATATTTTATTACTTATCATCTTGTCTTAAAGTTGTTCTTCCTTATTCCCTTCCTTCTATTTCAGTTGTTTCATTCTTGTGCCATTTCTTTCTTTCTTCCTAAAGTCTTTCTTCCTTTCCTACCTCCTTAGCCCTGTCCTTCTGTCATCCCTCCCTCCTATCCTTCCTTTCTCCCTTCTTACTTACTTCTGACCTTGCATCTTCTCATCCTACATATCTTCTTTCTGACATTCATTCATTGTGCCCTTCCTTCTTTCCTTCTTGTCCTTCTCCTCATGTGCGATTATTTCCTTAATTGTGCTCTCACTACCTTCCTTCCATCCTTGCCTTCATCCTTTCTTTCTTTCTTTCTTTCTTTCTTTCTTTCTTTCTTTCTTTCTTTCTTTCTTTCTTTCTTTCTTTCTTCTTTCTTTCCTTTCTTTCTTTCTTGTCTTTCTTTCTTTCGTTCTTATTTATTAATTTATTTATTTATTCTATTTATGTTCTTAGTTTATTTCTTATTATTGTATTGATTTATGTATTTTCTTTCCTTGCTTCCTGTCTTTACTTCATTATTTCCTTTTTTCTTTTGTGTTCCATATTTCTTATCTCATGTCCTTCATTCCATTCTTTCTTCCTCATGTTTTTCCTTTCCTCCCTTCCTTGTTTCGTTCCCTACTGTTATTCTGTCCTGTTCTCTAGTTATTGCAGATTCTCTGTATATCTGTCTACTGTAGAAATCTCTGTCATACATTCATTAGAAACATTTTTTTAAATGAACATAAAGTTCAATGAATTCGGGAAAGTTAAATCTGTATAAGTACTAAATTTTTGCATTGAAAAATAAACGAATGCTTTGATACAAAGAAAACAGTACTATCTTAGATTATATTTGACAAAAGCTCTTTTCTCACCATCCAGACAGATTTTTTTTTGTGAATGGGATTGGGTATTAAACAAAGTAACTCAAAATTATCCAGACTTCACATTTTTTTTTTTTTTTTTTTGTATGGAACTTAAACATGTGATAAAAATACTGCAGACCTTTTTATTATTTTTATTTTGCACGAACAAGATTTAATTTTTTGTTGTTGGAAATATAGTCCTGTGTTTCCGGATTTTATTGCTGCTGCGAACGCGGGCACATTTCCTTGTTTTCTAAAAAGAGTATTTGTTTATGACCTTGGAATAAACCAAGTATTCAGATTTACACTCTAGTTTTCAGCCAATCACATGATCTTTACTACAGACATGTCGATGTGTGTTCAGGTGAGGAAAAATGCCCAATAGTTCTGTAATTAAAGCCAATTTCAAGCCTCTTGAGTGTGACAGCCAGTTAACATGTGTACAGATGTTTCACAAAGCTGTTTCACATTGTGAGATAAACATATTTTTATTGAAGGCAAACTATCTACTTAAAAACAGCTAATTTTACAAACAAAGTAATGCTAATTTAGGTGAAGCTGACTGAGACCTCCATGAAAATTAGACATTTGACACGCAGACAGGTGCAGCAGAGAGATTTCTGAAAATTCAGACTTTTTTTCTCCTTTCTGTTTTTATCTTCTTTTTTTCCATCTGTGTGGTGCTGCAACATAATTTATTTCCCTGCTGTAAGACGATAGACAACTTCTTTATTTGGCTCTGTTCTAGTTTGTGCTTTAAATGAATGTTGTTTGAATATAGAAATTGTTCATAAAATATAGTAATTAGTTTGAAATGCTAACTGATTTGTAGTATTGGCTGCACTTTATAATAACTACACCTAATTTATAGCTTTTTAAGTATGAGTCATTCTTAATCAGTATTGTTCTCCAGATTAGTTAACTATTTGTTCATGAGTAATTAATGTTAAATAATATGTAGTTATTTATAAAGTGCTACTTTAGTATATTAATATGCTGATATCTTTAACTGGATTTTTTTGGATCTGTTTTGATGATTTTTGTTAATTTCCATTTAGGATCTTCTTCAATGTTTCTGCAAGAAGCATTTTCTAAGATTGCGATGCTTTTTCATGGCTTATAACATATCTGTCAAGTGAGGTTTTTTTTTTTTTTTTGGTATGTTATAAAAATAATATCTTAATGACGGGTAACACATTTGACCATTTTTCCTCTGGAAGATTTGAACCAAAAGTTATCTTATATACTCCAGAAGTTACATTAACTAGCATCATCAACACTTGAACCTTATAAATACATTTTACATGGATTTTACATGATAGGCCAACAAAAAGTAGAGCATTAATGCAAAGTTAAGAATAACCATTGTTGTAATCTTTTCTTTTCTTTTTTTTTTACAGTTTAAAATATTGAAAAGACAATAGGCCTTGTAATCCCTTGGTCAATACTCTGTAGAACCACTCTTTCACCGGAAGTTTTTTTGATTTAGAAACGTGATTCAGACTGGATGGAGAGGTGCAGGACAGCGGTTTTCTCATCTTGCCACAGGCTCTCAGTCAGATTTAGGTCTGGACTTTAACTGGGCACCTCTAACATGTGGATAAGCATCGATCTAAATCCTTCTTTGTTGCTTTGAATGTATCTTTACAGTTGTCCTGCCAAAAGATGAACCTCCACCCTGGTGTCAAGTCTTCTGCAGCCACTTTCTCTCCAGGATGGCCTGTATTTAGCTCCATACATCTATCATTCAACTCTGACCAGCTTCCCTCTCCCTGCACTAGAAAAACCTCTCTTTGTGTTCTTGATGCTGTTTATTCATCAATGTTCCACTGAACAGCTGGATTTATATAAAATTAACATCCTTCACTGTTGGACTCTATTTATAAAAGTTGAGCTCTGAAGGCAATTTGCTGCGGCAGTATTTCGTATCCTTTTGCTTCTGCCTCACAACTATACACTACCTTGTGTTGGTGTATCGTATGAAATCCCTTTAAAATGCATTGAGGTTTTTGGTCATAAATATGAAAACGTTGAGGGGTATTTCAAACATTACAGCTATACATTGATTCCATTTTATTTTCCTAAATGGAAACGGCTTTACAAGTAAACATCCCGCTGCTAAATACCCTCAATCCCTGCAATTCTTTTAAAGAAGAAATGTGAAAAGAGTTTAACCTTCCACCCACGAGAGGGGTCTGAAGTAATAATGAAACCTGGGTTCCGTACGGCGAGTGTAGGACTGTCTCATTCAAGTAGCCTCTGAGCTGAAATTGGATTTCTGTCATGCGTTTGGTCAAGCTCTGAGTTCAACCACTAATTTCTGCTGGTTGGTCTCCAGCTGGTGAGCTGACGCAGGGAACAGAGATGGATAGTTGAGAATAAAGTTCACAGGATAATGTATTCATGAGTAGATCAAAGTTTGGATGTTCAAGCCTATTTAGCGCTGAAACTTGCAGTCCTAACCTCTGAAAGATGCTCAGACTCTTCGACTGGGAATAGCACAAAAGCGCCAGTGATGTCCCAGTCTACATATACAGAATTAGATGTTTTCTTTCTTATGCCGGCAAATGGGGATAGCATTTTTTCCTCTTTGCTAATACGTCTACGGCATGCGTATTTCATAATGTGGTGGCAAAATGTGTCAAACGTTTTGATGCTGATGGGTTTTTAGGGTAAGGTTTAACGTATTTCAGTGAAACAACAGGTCTGGTTACCGGCTTTGTGCACAGAGATGAAACGTCTTGTTTAGAGGTTGTGAATCCGATTGATCTGGGTTCTCTCTGATCACTTAAGCGTTGTGATTCCCTCTGATGTGTACAAAGTGTCTTGCAGAGCTGCCATGTTCCCCATTTTCAAACGTCACGCTGAGATGACATTATTAAAACTGCGTCTCAGTTCCCTGTTTTGTGATTACCAGGCAGCAGGCCAATTATTGAACTGTCTCCGCTGGATGTCCATGAAGTAGCGCGGCTCCACAGTGACATGCGAGCAATCATGGACACTTCCTGCTCTCTGGGGTTCATAGATCTGCTGCCCATGTCCTGCTTTCTTCTGGGTCAGGCTTAGGAGGCAGCGATGGCATGAGGCTGATCCAGGGGAGGTTCAGTCCTCCTACACTGACTGTTTCAGCATTGAAAATACATTTTTAAAGCAGACCATTCTTCCAATCACCTGCTATTGCAAGCCCTGGCAATCTTTCTTTTAGTTTCTACAGAAGATTTTCTTCATTTTATGAAGAATCCTTCTTTGCAAAGTCATCTCCAGAGGTTCTAGAACAGTTTCCAGAACAGAACGTCTTTATCAGCTTGTTGAGCTTCTTTAAGTCAGTTGCTCTGATGCTGCTACCCCAACACATGATGGCAGGGAAGATCAGGCTCTCCACAACAGACTTATAGAAGATCTGCAGCATTTTGCTGCAAATCCTGAAGGACCTAAGCCTCCTCAGGAAGTACAGTCTGCTAGATGTCTCTAGATGAACACCGATGCATTTATGCTCCTCGTCCACCTCCACTTCTCCCAGGATGGTAATCGTGTTGGTACTATTCCTATTTCTCCTGAAATCTACAACCATCTCTTTTATTTTGTCCACATTCAGAATGAGATGGTTGTTTCCACACCGTGCCACAAAGCGGTCCACCAGCTCCCTGTACTCAGCTTCCTGTCCATCTCTGGTGCATCCGTCAACTGCAGAGTCATCTGAGCATTTCTGCAGGTGATAGGAGTATTGTATTGGAAGTCTGAGGTGTAAAGAGTGAAAAGGAATGGTGAGAGTACATCTCCCTGTGGTGCTACTGTGCTACTGGCTACCTGGTTAGACACACAACCCTTCAGTCTCACAAACTTTGGTCTGTTTGTCAGGTAGTCTCTGATCCAGGTGATTGTTGAGGTCTCTACCTGAGCTCTGGCGGTTCTGACAAAGCAGATCAGGCTGAATTGTGTTAATGGACTGGATAAATCAGAGAACATGATCCTAACAGTGTTGCCTGCCTTTTCTAAATGACAGTGGGTTTGTTGAAGCTGGTGTGTGACGGCATCTTAATATCATCTTTATTGTCATTGAAACATACATTACAACGAAATGTGTTTTCTGCTTTTAACCCACCCCCATTGGGGAGCAGTGGGCTGCAATGTGCGGTGCCCCGGGAAGCGTTCTGGGGTTAAGGGTCTTGCTCAGGGACCCAGAGTGCAGGCGCTGGGGATCGAACCAGGTACTTGCATCCTTCTCTGAGTGCAAGCGCGCTGATCTCAACTCAACACTCCCTTACACCGAGACGCAGCTCGGTATGCAATTTGGGGTTAAGTGTTTTGCCCAGGGGCACATCAACATGTGGCAAGGGGAAGCTGGAATCAAACCCACAACCTTCTGATTTCCAGACGACTACTCAACCCATCAAGCCACAGTCTCCCAGTTCATGGGATAAGCAAACTGCAGGGGGTCCTGATAGCAGCTTGTTTGCTTACTCAGATGGGCCAACAGGAGTCTCTCTAGGACCTTCATGATATGGGATGTCAGGGCAACGGGTCCAAAGTCATTGAGGACTGATGGGTGCGTTTTCTTCGGTACCAGAACAATGCAGGAGGTCTTCCACAAAACAAAAGTTTAACAAAGTGTCTAGAAATGTTTAATTAGTAATCCATGACATCCTGTTTCTCAGATGTAGAAATATGGAGTGAGACAGAAGTCTGTTTCTCACCCTTACAAATGGGAAACACAGTAGAACGCACCATTCAAGTAAAACGGATTTGCCCTAACTTTATAAGTCAGGAAATGGCTGAAATAAAATTGACTTTCATGTAAACTTGCTCATATCTAAAGCAAAAAGCAGTACAGAAACATTTTAACTAACTGGTATTGTGACGAACAAGACTGGACAAAGAACCAAGTTTATGTTGACGAAGATATTAAGAGAGTTAAAGAAAATCGGCAACGCCTTCTGCGAGGGGACTGCGGCACTTTTTACTTTTCACTGTGACATTTTGCTGCTGCAGTAAAATAGTCATGTACTCTGGGTCTATTTACGCTTCTGTTTCAGGACGATGAAATGCGAAGAGTGCTGAGTGAGACACAAAAACAACACAGCGCAGCTAAACACCTGATAAGCTCCGGTCTGTTCTCTGTGTGTGTTTGTTCTTCCTCAGGTACGAGAAGGTCCCTGTGATCCTGGTGGGGAACAAGGTGGACCTGGAAAGCGAGAGGGAGGTGTCGTCCGGCGAGGGCCAGGCGCTGGCCGAGGAGTGGGGCTGCCCCTTCATGGAGACCTCGGCCAAAAGCAAAACCATGGTGGACGAACTGTTTGCTGAAATCGTCCGACAGATGGACTACGCCACCCAGCCGGACAAGGATGACCCCTGCTGCTCCTCGTGCAATATACAATAACCCCCTCGGGGCCCTTTGACTTACAGGAGACAGACACACTCTTAGACACACACACATGCACGCGCCGGCTACATTTAGGACAAATTCATGGCTGAACGCAATTAAAATCAGCTCAGCGGAGCATAAACACTCTCAGACATGATAATTAATAATGACAAGTGACTAATGCATTAATCTTGAATGAGGAAAAAAACAAAGAATACGGCGCAAGAGAATTTGACCATCGTCAAAACGGAAGCTGCCCTCGCCTTATGTTGATTTTGTGGTTGTTTTTAATCTTTTCAGGTATTCGAGGAGGTGAATCCTCCACAAGCAATCATGGACTGTAACATTTACGCAGAGATCCATTTCTTTCTGGGTTTTTTTTGGGTGGGGGGTGGGTTGTTTTATTTTGGGGGCGGGAGGGACTTTACAACCTTGATCCAATGAAATCCAATGAAAGCTTTTCTGGGAACCAGCCGTTTAAGAATTTTCAGAGTATTACAGAGTCTATACGTTAAGTTTTTTCTTTCAGTGTAGTTTGTGCATCGGGTGTCAGGAGCTTTTTTTCTACTCATCACAGGGCTGAAGTACAGAGGTGACCCGAAGCCACCTCCATTTACTTGTATTTTCTCAGTTGATCAAAAAGTAATAGAGAGCAAAATGGGTACGTCAGTGTCTTTCTTTAAAACCCTGATGCAGTCGTCAAATTCCATTTCTCTTTCACATATCAAGCCGATGTTTCCTCCTCTCGTCTCTGGGAGACCCTGACAGCAGATTGCTGTGTAGTAGTATAGCTAAACGCTCCACTCTGCTGGGACAAAGAGTATTTCCATTCTTTGAATTTCCACCAAAGACCGTCTCCGCACGCTTCATTCAAGAGTGATTGACGCCCGAGGTGAAGGTGCCAACTTTTCTTTTCCCTCCTCGGTAATCAGTGGGAAAAGAAGCACTTGAGATTTGCAGCATCCCTGCGCCGCTCTGTCTGTGCTGACGGGATTCCGATTCACGTTGACGAGTTGTGAAACCTGGAGTTTGACTACAATAACCGAGGTGTAAATATTTTGTACTGAAAGTGCCAGCTCATACAAAGACATAAACTCAATGCGTGGATCGTATGCATGGCTATAAAGCAAAAAAAAAAAGAAAGAGAAATAGAAAGGACTGTTATTGATTTGGATGAATATAGGCTGTGGAAATGTGCAAACCTAGACAATGTTCAAACTGTGCATTTATTTTGGCACGGGGAAGCAAACCTTTCCCCCCTGTGGGTCCATTTTCATCGTTGATTTTCTATTTTTTTAATGTGACCATTTACTCTTTATCCCTCAACAAATGGTGACACTGTTACATTTGACAACTGAACAATAAAAAACGCGTTCAACACTCCAGTGGAGCTCTGAAAGCCTTTATGTACAATTAAATGAAGTGAATAACTGGACCCCTTCAAATGAATCCTTGAACTTTTTTCACGTGAAATCCTGAAAACATTGGCATGCTTTTGCATTCAGCCCCATTTTTCTCTAAAACGTGTGCAAAGAATACAGTGCAACTAACTGAGGTCAACTAAGTAGTAAACAGAACTAAACTCTGGCCATAAATGGAAAGAGGATGGCACGTCTCAAAACCTTCCAAACCTCTGCCAAAAGTGAGCATCTCGGCCTGCGTGAAAAATTGTGTATGAGTGGAGGTTCTACTTCAGGAATAACACTAAACATACGGGTAGAGCTACAGCACAGTAGTTTAGATCAAAGCATACCAATGTGTTTTAAGGGCTTAGTAGTAGTCCAGATCTGAATCCTAATGAAACTCTTTGAAAAGACTTGAAAATGGCCTTTTACAGATTCCAGTCTGACTCTTGCAAAGAGGCTACAATTAGAGTCTCTGGATGTGCAAGGCTGGTCGAGACATACCTACGATATACTTTCCGCTGTTACCGCAGCAAGACGTCATTTTACAAAGCATTGAATCACTAAATGCATAGGCACGCCACAATGCTCTGATTTCTCTTTGCAAAAAGAAAAGAAAACATGTGATTTAGGGCACATATGGTTTCAATTATGTTCCAGCATTTATTTTCTGTGACAGAAAATAAAACAAGTTAAACATTATAAGCATGAACAGATTTAAAAGAGGTCCAGATATATTTTTTGCAAGGCTCTCTTAACTTAATTTAGGCACACACCTGAAATTCTAGCAGCGTTATAATAGAAAAGCACCACCGATGTTTACTAAATGATACTAACAAGAGGATCTGAGGTTGTTCTGGGGTGAAATCAATCTCATTATCGACATTGCTAAAGGGGAGGAGTATTTTTAGCATTTGTGTATAGTTTAAATGTGGTTGTTGGGGAAAATGGGAAAAAAAAGAAAAGCAAATATCTTTTCCGCTTCAACCTTAATGCAGATACAAAGATCACACTTTTAAGGAATACCTGTTCATACTAAAAAACTCTAAAGACATTATTTTAATTTAATATATAACACAGAATAATAATGGATGGAGTAAGCACTTTGTTTTTTTTGTTTTTTTTTTTTCAAATTGAACAAATGCCCAAAGCCAACATTGCTGTAATGATTTATTTGTAATAGTGGTTTGACTGTGTGGCTGCTGCTGGTAGGTGAGTAACACAAGACTCCATCCAACAATCCTGCTGAAGCAAATCCTTACATTGCTTTCCTACAATTATTCAATTCAATTATCCCCTTTTCATTTCTACAGGATCTACTGAGCCATGGTTGAATGTCACACAGGCACACGACTCACATGCCTGTTGTAAATGTTATGAAAGTGCAAAGTAGTCTAGAAAAGTTTTGAATTAAAGTATGTTTTCCAAGACCTGATAGGTATCTAAAATGAAAATGGTGTATGGAAATATTTCTCTATCTCCAGTCTCAATGTTCTCTTATCTAAATGTATCCATCCATTCATCCAGGTTCCTTATTTAGAGCCTGACCACTCAGGCCAAATCTGCAATATTTGTATTGGGAACATCTATTTTTATATTTCAGAGAAGGGGGAGATTTTTTTTTTCTCATTATATTTGGGCACCAGTGGCCTTTATTTGACAGTAAGCTGACAGGAAATGGGGTTGAGAGAGAGAGAGGAAAGTCATGAGAGAGAGGGCCACAGGCTGGGACTCGAACCCAGGACAGCCGCCTTGAGGACTGAGGCCTCTGAAAAAGGGTTGCGTGCTCAATTCCTGCACCATCGCCGTGCCCAGGAGGAGATTCTTTTTTAACAAATGTCAATCGGGAAAGGGTTAAATCTCTTTAAGCAAGTGTAAAATCGCTGTCTTGGTTTTCCAAGCATTGGTCACAACGCTGCTACTGGAAAAACGTTGTTAAAGTGGAACAGTCTGATTTTTACACTGACAGTGATTGATATTCAGATTTTGATATTTAACACAACACTGTTAGGAAAGTCTCTGACAGACTGCTCCATTGTGTGCCACAAACTAACAGCCATTGTATTAGTTTATGCTGAATGGGTTAGCTTTAATGCATCTGCAGCTGTAGTTTATGGAGTACAGATGTTGCTTTTTAGCACAACTAACACCTTTTTTGTTCAAATGCACACATAAGTAAAAATGAAATTAATTTAAATAAAAATTGCGATCCAAAACAAACATCAAGGGCAAACTGGAAGATGAAACATGATCACTTTTTCTTCTAGCTTTCAATTCTGAGCTATCATCGACAGTGCCTGATAAAGGCTTTAAAATGTGCTGCTGTTCTTGTTATTCATCCGTAACCTTCATCATATCATCGAAATGTACTCACAGATTTCTTCTGTTTTTGCCGTTTTTTTAAATTTTAATTTTATTTTATCACTCTCAATGTTTCAGATCAGGTTGGAAGTGACATCAACCCTGCCTTAACAACTCCACTACTGTGAACAAAACCCACCACGAGTTGCGTTATAATAGAAATATAAATGCATAATTTAACTGGTTTGACTGTAAAAATGCAATTAGACAACTTAGACAACTTTATTTGTCATTTTGTATGCACAAAGTGCATACAGAACAAAATTTCATTTGCATACAGCTTGAAAAATAACAGTAAATTGCATGAAATTTTAGGATAAAGATGCAGCAGCAATTTATGTAAACAATTGAAATGTAAACAATGCACGGGAAATTGACAGTGTGTGATTCACGGTATCCAGGAGAGTATTATTAGAACCGTGGCTTCAGCAGTTCAGCAGTCTGAAGCATATGTGCAAATGTGTAAATGTGCAGATATACGAATGTGGTGCAGTGTCCGTTAGGAGGTCATTCAAAAATTAAAGCCATGTTTTAATTTCAGCTCATTTGATTTTCTCACAGCCAAATAAAAGAATCTCTGATGCTGATTTGTAGAGGCAGAAAAAAATATCATTATCCTCTTATGGCAGTCGCCTTTATATAAGGGAGGCAACAAAGAACTTGAATGTTTGGTCTGAGCGTGCTTGTCACTGAGCAGCTTTATTCACCCTCACAAGACACCTTACCAGCGGTGGTGGACCTGATTGTGTGAGAGGTCTCAGTGGGGTTCATTAGGAGCCACAACCCCTGTGGCATCGCTCAGTCTGCTGCAGGACGGTTTCCACTGGTGGTAACGTATAGCCACATTGAAGCACAATATACCCCCAATGACTAGTGAGGAGGTGTAATGAGAATAAACTACCGGATGTGTGCAGGGTTCAGCCTAATTGTGCAGTTTCATCTTGTTACGTTTGCTCCACTTTTCCCCCCCAAAGTCCTTGCAAAATTAAAAGTACGAAAAGCTCTTGAGGATCTTGATGTAGTGGCGTGAGATAATTAATTTGCAGAGGCTAAAAAAAAAAAAAAAAAAAAAAGCTAAAATCAGCTTGAAAGCAAACCCCAGAGCACCGCAGCGTAGGTGTACGAATTAAATCCGTGCTGACTCACTGCTACCTGTTCTGGGCTCTGAAAGCCGGCAGCTCAGAGGCTTAGAGATGGAGCGGTGACACAACACAGGCTTTTTTTGTTATCCTCGACATCTCTGTGTCAAATGTCAAGATGAGAAAGGGGAGGGGGGGCCGGCATGAGTCACCATCCCCATCTGCCCCCTGGCTGCAGCCGTGTAAGCTTCCCCTGGACATCTGTGTGTGAGACATGCTGCAAAAATGCAACGGGTAAAAAAAAAAAAAAAAAAAAAAAAAAAAGAAAAGGTCACGTCTGACATATCTGCTTCGTGGCTCCGGGGAAATACGAGTTCAAGAGGCTGTTTTTTCCCAGGGAGCGCAGGGAACACCCTGCAAGCGCAGCACTTTTGAGGATGAGAGGAGATTCCAGTGCAAACAGCAGACAAAAAGAGGGTTTTAAACGGCTTTAATGGCCTCATTGATCAGCGGAGCATTAAGGTCTGCGAGAGAATTTGGCTTTTGTGCATGTGCAGTTCAGAGGAATGGTGAAAATCAATACAATTTTAACATAGAGTGCTGTGAAAATATACTTTCCCCCATGCAGACTGCTTTACAAATATTTCAGATCAGCAAACATATATTAATGTCAGACACTAAGGTAACCTGAGCAACTACAAAATCAAATTATTTTTTTAAATTAAGTGATAAAACCTGCTCCAAACAGACCAGTCCCCATGCCATCAAGCGATAATTCGCCAATTCTTTTATACTGCATAGGAATGTTGGCCTACTCTTCTTTGCAGAACTGTTTTGATTTGGTTTCCATGCAAAGGCAGCCTGTTTAAGGTCATGCAACAGCATCCCAATCAGATTTGTCTGGACTTTACCGAGCCCATTGATGGTGTGTTTTGGATCGCTGCACTGCTGCATAACCCGATCGTGATCAAGCTCAAGGTCAGAAACAGACAGTCTCAGCAGAATTCACCTTACCATCATATGTGGCATATCGTCCAGGCCGTAAGGCAGCAAAACAGCCCCAGACTATCACACTACCACCAACGTGTTTGACCGTAGGGATTATGTTCTTTTTTCTGAAATGATACGTTAGCTTTAAAGTAGATGTAACGGGAGGAAGACTTTACAAAAAGTAAAGCTTTTTTTATGGGGGTTTTATGGCACTAGTTGCTCATTTTTTACAAAGTAGGCTGACAGGGAAGAGGGTTTGAGAGACGGGGGAAGACATTCGGCCTCAGGGCAGAATCCGACACGGGCCAGCCCCAGCGTAAACTGAGGCCTCTGAATATGGATCCTACTCACTACCCCTGTGCCATCGGAGCACACCCCTAAAAAAAAAAAGGTCTTTGGTTTTTGAAGCATGTGAGAGCATGTGAGATGATCCTTTTTGTTTCTTTTCTCTCAGAAGTAGTTTTGGTCTTTGAAATCTCCTGTGCATCCCATATTGGCCCGGTCTCTTTCTCATTGCTGAATTATAACTGAGGGCAAAGGAGGTCTGCAGTCTTTCAGATGTGGTTCTGTGGCCTCCTAGACGTTATATAAAGGGGACTGCTTACACTCTTTAGAGTCATTTTAAGAGGCTGACCCCTCTTGAGAAGGTTCATCTTTTCCCCCCTATGGGGACAAAGCCTAACACTGCAGTTTACTCGAGTCCTGAAGCCTTAGAATAATAATGGCTTTATAATCAAGATAGGTGACTGTGACTTTTTTTTTATCTGCTCTTGAATTTTTCAAAATTTATTGTTATCACAATAGATCCAGCAAAATATTGCGATAAACCTTTAAGTCCATATTGCCCATCCCTAATTTCCCTTTCTGTTTGCAGGTTCTGTTTCTATGTTGGTCGCACCTAATCATTTTTGCATTCCTGATTATGGCCTCTGGAGGTTTGTGCTTGTTATTCTCATATTTGATGGTATGTTTCTTGTTGCTGTCCATCCCTTTGTGGACCTTGTGGAAATCAGGCATCTTTTTGTGGAATCTCTTAATTGTGATTTTGAGTTTTGAAATGTTTTAATGAACATTTCAGTCAGTGGGTCACATCTTGTTGCCCTGGGCCAGCTGCCAATAGCGTTAAAGAAGAATTTCAGGTTTATTGAACCCATTGTGCCTTCTGACTGTGATAGGAAGGCACCAAGAAGGGCTTTACCGATGTCAGTGTGCTTCTGATTGTATTATGTAATCATTGTCAAGTGTTTACTGCTGCCTTCCTTTTTTTTTCCAAAGGGGTAGGAGGGCTTTTGGCTCAGATTTTCCTCCACATCACCCACGTCTGGATGAACGTAGCTGCGTTCAGGGACGAGGATAAAAGGACAAGCGGTGGTAAACTCTTTTTCATGTCTGTCACTCACCCACCTTTTCACTGGCAGAAGGAAGCATCTCCCACGCATTTAAAGCTGCGGGACTGACAACGGAGAAATCACACTCTGTGTCTTGGCAGCTTCAGAGGCACTCCGGAGGCTTTATGCTGGAACTGAGCCAACAATGAACATAAAACTGAGAAACTTGCAGGGAGAAAGGGGGAAACAAATCAGAGACAATACTGGTTTGGATTAGTTATGTAAGCAATCAGGACCTAGTGCCATGTCCTTACCGATGACGTACCCACTTATGTAATAGTGGATGAAATCAATTGAACTCCACACTGATCACCAAAGGATTGAAAAGAGTCAGAATTGAATGTGTGAACATTTGGGTTCTGCAGGCTGCCGCAGCTTATTTCTAGGTGCATTTACAGCAGGAACGCACTAAAAAAATAGCAACAGCTACAGCACCTCACAACAGGATCTTTCTGCATTTTGCCAATTAAGGCTACAGATTTTCAAAGTAGGGCTGAACGATAATACAATAACAATATATATCAATCGTTGGACGTACATCAATGATAGAAAAAAAGGTAAACAAAAAGTTCAATAGAATAACAGTTTTCCTTCCTTATGTGTTCTAGCCATTTAGACTAATATGGAAGTCATTACATCCTCCCAACCAATCACAAACGCAGACCCAGGAACCAAGCTCCGCCCCTTTCAAAGAGTTCAGAGAGCACATTCTCTTTCTTAATTTTTTTAAAACTTGCCATTTTGGTATAAAGTTGGTTGAATAAAAAGGACGGAGTTTGAATTCAGTGTTTGTTGTTCTTTATCTAAAAATAGGTTGCTAAGCAACAGCATTAAATGGCCAGGGCTGCACATAAAATATATGTTTTGAATGTGTTGATATTATCCATATCGATCAATATGATTTCTATTTTATCAGTATACTTATATATATATCATCCAGGACAATTTTAACATCAGTTATTTGGGATTTATGCGATAGAGCAAGACATCACACATAAATGCAAAGTAATTTTTTTTAAATAAAGAAATGTGAACATTTTGGCGATCACTTGTGTTCAGTCTCCATGATTGAACGGAAGCGTTTAGGGCTGCTGGAGGCAACCAGCCTGTGGTTCTGCTAAATAAGAAATGACCGTTAAGTGCGTAAAGCAAACAAACTAGTTGTCTCTGCTGGGAGGACAGAGCAAACGGCAAAATAAGCTTCAATGTTATATTGAATTAACTTACCTGTCCAGCAGAAAGCCTGCAACCTCCACATCCATTTTAAATCCTGGCTACCTCATGAAATGTTTCCACCTGGTAATAATAGCTACGTCGATATAAACTGGTTTTCTCCCAGTTATTACTACTTTTTTTCTTTTCTTGGTTACTTTCTCTTCTTTCTTGCTGGGCAAACGGTATGTATAGTCCCACATTTGAACAGAAAACAGCAAGTAGAATGATCTACTGTCGTCTTTGCTTGTTTTCTACTCCTCCACCAACAACACATCTTCATATAGAAGACAAACAGGGAAAACCCGTATAACTGACATGTTAGTCCTCTTGGAGCTACTTTAATCAAAAATGGCGACGCAACATGCCGTCTTCCAATGAGTCCACCGCCGCCTATGAATTTATAAACAACTTATTCTAAGATATGAGAACGCTTTCACTTTTGATGAGACGTTATTAGACTTTTGCATTTATAAAAGCAATACTTGATTTTTACTAATTAAAAGCCAGATTAGTTACAGGCTGTCCCTTTAAAGTGTTGCCCCAGATTCTGTTTAATGGCCTTTGTCACGCATGAATCTACTTTGACCTGAACGTGTCTACTAAAGCTCAGGCTGTATGTCAGTTCTAGAAGGCAAACCCAGGCTCAAATCTTTTAAACGGGTTTTCTTCCAGGATCGCCCCTTAATTCAGCTTCATCAGTCCTCCCGTCAACTCTGACCAGTTCCCCTGCCCTACTGATGAAAAGCCTCACAACAGCATGATTCTACCAACACTGTCTTCCAGCTCTGGGAATGTCTCATCAGGGAAGTTGCTCTTACCAGAGCAACTTCTTCCATGTGTTTGTTTTCTTCCTTATGTCTTGTGAGAACATGCAAAGGGACCCAGTTATAGCTTTTTGTCCAAGGCCAGATTTATGGAGCGCGTGTCCCATAGTTGTCCTGTGAAGTAATTCTCCCACCTGAGCTTTGGATGTCTGCAGCTCCTCCAGAGTTAGCATACTAGCCTTCGCCTAGGTTAGTACCCTCATTCCCTGGCCTCATCTTAGATACTGATAGGACACATTGTAATACAAAGCATTATTTCTTGCAGTCTGTCTCAGTGTGAAACACTTCCTTGCCTATCTGAAAGTCAGACATGTGAATTTGAATTCAGGGCTGTTGTTTGAAGCAAAAGTTTTTCTCTTTTATTTTCCCTTGAAAGCAAATGCTCATAAATCATCTGTTTAAGGCAACACCAGGTGGAAGTACTAAGTAGTAGGGAGTTATTATAGCTGGTTAACAGAGGAGAACCCCAAGATTAAGAAAGGAACGTCATCACGGTGGAGATCTTGTCGAGGCAACAGCTGGAGGAAGTCTCATTAGATGTTCTCTATAAAAAAGAAAAGCAAAACAGCAGGACATGAAAGTACAAACTGTTCTCCCTATGGCCAAACGCTGTGTAAAAACAGGAACCTAACAGATAGTAGTACCTCTGTACTTGTGGCAATTAGACAAAAAAAAAAGGTTTCCTCTTATAGAAAAAGACAGAATATATTCATCTCTGCTGAAAGTGAGAAAGGCAGACAGAACGAATCAGTCTCACATTTTTCTACAATAAGGTAAAAATGAATGCTGCTCCACCACTGAACATAATATAGGCCATGCAATCAAATAGAAAGTATAACTTTGCATGAAACCAAGTTACTTTATGTCAGCGTTTTATGATCCCCGCGGGTTTCCTCTATGGCGCACGCTGATCCAAACCTTAGAGAAAATCTAATTCAGACAACTTTGACTTTTTGTTGATGGGAAATATTCCGACTGTTTGAAGCTCAAAGAAAACTTCTGACAGAGTGCAGAGGCTGCTATACACTATATGATTTTTTTTTTGTTAAATAAAACATAAAGTTTCTTTGTTAAGGCAAAACGTGTAACAATCCGCAGTCTAAACATGTTCTGGCTATCAAAAATAACCAAACTGAAATAATATTTTAGATGTAGGGCAGCATATAAAAAAATTAAGACATATGTAGCCGCTAACTGGTGTCTAAAGTATAATCAATGTGCTTCCTGTCTGGGCTTCATGCAACCCAAGCATAAAGCCCAGACCGAAGGAATCCAGCGAAGGGGTTGCCCTTTAAGAATGAGTTGAATAAAAATAAAAACTCACATTTACTTCAGACTGTCACTAATAACTACATGATTGTGTAGGTTATGACACAAAAACTCATATTCACTAAAGGCAAGTCCCCATTTTTGTGTCTTCCCACACTCCTCTGTTACAGCGAAAAATTAGAGTGTAAAATTGGCAAATCACGTGTCGCCATGTTTTTTCTGCCACGACACCCAGTTATTAGGCCCCAATGACAGTCCCGACTCTACTCGTTTGCTCTGTCTCTCCCCCGCCGCTGCACGTCGATGCTGTTACCACGATAAAAAAAAGGCCTGTGACCTCAGAGGGGGGTGGAGAGCGTGGGCTGATAACGGCTCTGCTTCCACGGACTACCAGCTGAGGTGCACAGAGAGAAATATACGGCCTTTGAAGAGCACATCAAAATGTCCAGAGAGCATGAAGAAGACCGAAGGGTAATGGGTTGAAGCATACTGAATATACTCTTAAATACAGGTAGTTTTACTAAAATATCTATATTTCTTCATTTTACTGCACAGTGAATAAGTATTTGTCTCCTTGCGGCTTTGTTCTGCTTTTACATTTTTGTTACCACATTTCAGATTGTCAAAAAAAAAAACCTGTTTATCATATGATGAAAAATAATGCTGATTTAATTTATTAAGAAGTAAAAAACTACCCAAACCGACACAAACCTTTATGAAAATGTAATTGGTTCCTTGTTAAATCAGGAATCAACCAAATTCTTTTGGAAAGCTGTTTTGGAAAGATTCTCTGGTGATTAGACAAACCGAGGCCCAATTACGGCCGGACTAGTAGAACCCAAACTCAGGATCTATCCTGCCCTGATCTAAAGAAATTCAAGAGATGAGAAATTACCCGTTACATTTGACAGAGAAAATATTAAATATTTTGTAATTAGAAAATCCCAGTGGGAACCGTTACTCCCAAATAGAGCGTAGACAACCTCTCCTTCCCAGGAGAGGTCGTCTACCAAAATTACTCCTAGAGTCCATTAACGACTCATCAGGTGGGCAACGAAAGTCCTCCTGGCCTCATCTGCCTCCGCTATGGTCAGTTTTCAAGGTTCAACAAGTAGGTGCAAGACAAACAATTTCTTCTTACTGAAAAGAAGCCAAAGGCTCAAATGCACCAAATAAACACCATAATCAGCCCAAAGGTCTTTGGGAAAATTTCCTGTGGCGTTATAAAGCAAAGGTGGACCATGTGAAAGGGGTTCATCCTGTCATATCTATCATAGATAGAGTCGGTTTAAGCTCTTAAATCCAAACTTTGAAATGCTAAACTGTATAGGGTAATAATACCTTAAGTTCAAGACAGTGGCACTGTACCTTCATTAAAGTTTGAGGCGTCAGACCCACCAGAAAGATTTCAGACCCGTGAGGGTTTTTTTTACCCACATCTTATTACATTAACATGTTGTAAAAGATTTGAGTAGAGTAGAAATAAATCTACACCAAATGATCCCTCGTGACAAAGTGAAAACACATTTTTTGGACATATTTGTTCAAGTACAGCTCAAAAAACTAGTGGCTTTTCTTTTTGTGGTATTCTGGTAGGAAATGGGCAGAGAGGGAAGAAGGGAAGACAAGCAGTCAAACCCTGGGCAGCGGCGTCTAGGACTAATTGACCGCTCTACCTCTGCCACATTTCCGAAAATGTTTGATATTGCCTTTGATTTGTGTGAAACTCATAGATTTTATGGATTTATCACACAGGTAGTGTAATTGTAATTGTCAAGATTAGGGCTTAAAGATGAAATGGCAATACTTAGTGTCTTGGAACATTCAAACATAAATTAGAAAAGGATATTTTTGAACAGAAATGTCAGTCTTCGGAAAAGTACGTTCATTTCTATGCCCTGAATACTTGCCCAGGCAAGTATTCAGGGCATAGAATACTTTTTCTCTGAGGTTCAGGTGAGGCCAGATTGTTGATCAATCAAGCTCAGGGACTCCGTAATCATTGGAACAGTTTTTTGTACTTTTGACAGTGTGGGCAGGTGCCAAGTCCTGGTGGAAAAGGAAATCAGTTTCTCCATGAAGCTTGTCAGCAGAAGGAAGCATGAAGTCCTCTAAAACTTCCTGGTGGATGGCGGTGTTGACTGTGGGCTTTATAAAACCCAGTGGACAGAGAGCAGGGGACGACAAGGCTCCCCAAACCATCACTGACTGTGGAAACTTCCCTCTGGACTTCAAGCTAGATGGATTCTGTGCCTCGCCGCTCTTCCTCCACACTCTTTGGCCTGGATTTCCAAATGATACGCAAACTTTACTTTTATCTTCAAAAAGAGGAGTTTAGACCTCTGAGCAACAGTACAGTTCTCTTTGTAATTGGCCAAGGTAAGACGTCTCTGACTTTGTCTGTGGTTCAGAAGTGGCTTGACTCGGGGAATACGACAGCTTGGGAGGCCAGTGACACCTGGGAAGGTTCACTGCTGTTCCTTGTTTTCTCCATTTCTGGAGAATGGCTCTCAGTGTGTTTTGCTGGAGCACCAAAAATTGTTCTGCCGAACCTTTCTGAATAATAACACCAACACTTTGCAAAGGACTTTGGTGCTTACCTGTGCAGATTAACCTCCCAGATCAGGGCATGGTGTGCTGCTTTTAGAGATATTTTGGTCATGCTATATTTTCACACAGGGCCAAGTTAATTTGTATACATGTTTCACCTTAATACATTAAATGAAAATGAGATAACTTCAATCTGGATCATTGTCCACTGTTGATTACATTTGCTGGGCATCAATGCACAATTTTTAGAGTTTCAATGTTGGCATTTTCACAGAAAACTTCCCACACGTTAGAAATGAAGCGATTATTTAGAGACAGCGGTGCAAATTAAGAAAAAATAAGATTTTTAATTCTAAGATTGCAGTGTGTGGTTTTTGCTGCTCTGATTCAAATATTTAACAATGGCGCCATCTGATGGTCAAATTTGGGAAAAACACCACAAAGCTGCCTTATTGTGCAGACACAAACAATCAGCTTTCTTTTAGATAAAAAAACAATAGTTTAAACACTTTGAGTTTTATTAAATAATTTAGATTTTAGGAAAAAGACCACACCTGAACACCTATCATTGATAGACCTCGTCATAGTATGAAAGCAGCGCAATCTGGCACAATACGTGTCTAATTCTCCCCCCTCCACCTCCCCTCTCCCCTCCATTAAATCACAGTTGTCTATTGTTACCTGAGGGGCTCAAGTCTTAGTCACAAAGTCACCCTGAAATCCTGCCAAACATCTTCAGAGGTCCCTCCTTTCTCTTAAAAAAGGTTTCTTGTCTGGTCAAAACGTAATACATTTGAAAAGAACTAAGGTTTTAAAGCACTTACGTAGCTGCATACTTTTACTAATTTGGACCCATAGACAGACCTGTATGGAGGAGGTGTGGCGACAAGCTGTTTGGATCTAAAAGTTATTCTATTGTTATCGCAAATACACCCAAACAAGTCTTAAAGCTTTCAATTTGACAGTCTTTCATAATGCAGAGATCGTAAACAACTAAAATAATTTCTAATCCAGCTGAATAAATTTTGCATTTTATACGAAATCCTCAGAATTTCTAAACAGAAAAGTTCAAGAAGCAGAAGACACTATTAGTGGTGATGGCCGGTTCCTCAGGTAGTAAAATAACTTTACACACTATCTAATTTAACGAGAATGTTAGACATGGGTCTGTTCCCTATGTCCCATGGACCTTTACCGTCAACATTATCCTGGTGTTTTAAACCAGACTGGCACTGAATCTGCACAATATCTTTAAAGCAACTGTTTCAGCCAGCAACAATGACAAAATGTAAAACCAGAGTCTGGGAAGTGGTTCAGAACTATATAAAATGAACTTTTCAAGCATCACCGGCTTGTTAAACATCAGGTCACATAATTTTAAGTGAATTCAATCTAGACTTTGACTAGACCACTCCAAGGCTTTCATTTAATCTTGTGCCATTGAGAATTGGACTGCTGGTCTGCTTTAAATCGTCGTCATACTGACACAGTCGGCCTTCTATCACCTGAAGAACATTTCCAGGATTAAATGTCTCAGCAGGATATGGAAGAACTAATCCGTGCCTTTATCTTAAGTAGAGTCGATTACTGCAACTGTGTTTTCACAGGTTTGCCTAAAAAAGCTGCAGCTGATCCAGAAACTAAGAAACTAAGAAAGTAGAGCACATCACCCCAGTTCTAAAGTCCTTCCACTGGCTCCCTGTATCTCAGAGAATAGACTTTAAAATACTTCTGTTAGTCTATTAATCCCTAAATGGCTTAGCACCTAAATACATCACAGACTTGTTAACAGTGTATCAACCCTCCAGACCACTAAGGTCTTCTGGCTCCAGCCTGCTCTGCAGAACCAGAACCAAACACGGAGAAGCAGCATTCAGTTCTTATGCTCCACTTATCTGGAACAAACTTCCAGAAAACTATAAAAGTGCTGAAACCCTGAGTTCTTTTAAATTAAGATTAAAACCCTATTTATTTTGAGTTGCCTTTGAATGTTAATCTTATCCTGGATAGGTGTTGATACGTCTTCAGACAGAACTGAGTGAAAGTCTGGTTGCCTCTGATTTAAGCCTATTCGCTGCTGTGTTGATCCGGATAACTGAGAATTTGCTCAGGCACCTTCCATAAAGTTCTATCTTTGTCACATATTTCCCAAAAGTCCTGATGATCTTAAGATGTTTTTTTCCTTTTTTCTTTTAGTCAGTAGTGATTTTCACCACTGAACCTCTTCTGTCTCTTTCCTTTTGTCGAATCATTAACACTGACCTTGACCTAGGCAAGTGAAGCTTTCAGTGCCTTAGGTGCTGCTCTAAGTTTTTTTTTTGTAACCTTCTGTGTGAGTGATTGACACGCTCTTTGAGTAAATCTGGTAGGTCGGCCACTTCTGGGATAGAGAAAGGCGTCGAGGTCATTGCAGTGTGATTAACAGACGAAGGTGCAGTTGATCTGACAGCAGCGGCCTTCCCCTAGACTGAAAACCGTCCAGCTGAATGTTGCAGACAGCACGAGCATCAGGAGTGCAGCGGAGTCAGTGAGTCAGTGGGGGACAGAGGTGAGCAGGGGCTGGACCACTGATAGGGTGCCAGTCAGAGTTAAGCACTGGGAGAGATAAAGGCAACCTGGAGCGTCCTATCGCCATCCCCATCATCCTCCTACTGAAGCATTAAGCACATTCTCTGCATTCAGACGGGAGGACGAAAACATCACGTTCTGCAATGTAGCAACCAGAAAGAGAGTGAAACTTTTTCACACATAAATCACCACTTTAGCTGGATGAAATCATCATGATGAAAAAGTACTTAAAAACTTTATTTCCCTAAACAATAAAAATTGTCTTTAAAGCAAGTTTTAAAGTGGGCGCTGTTGCTCTTTAATCTTTTCTTGTGAAGCTCTTTGCATTTTATCAGTTAAACGGTCCATGAAAATAAACGTTACTTTCTTATATCAGCCTAATTCAAACAGCTTGAACCAATTATAAATGTCACATGTGAAAATGCAGATATTGGTTCTAAATCTACACTTTTCTTGACATTTTCTTTCTCTACTTCTCTACTAGCGGCTCTATTTTTGTGTTTATTTAACAAGGCACTGCACGAGACAAACAGGTTGCAGATGTAGAGGATCCAATTCATTTGAAAATCAGGTCGGATCAAACAACTCAATGCAATCCATACATTTTGTCATATTGGGATCACCTGCTGTCTCATCCAATCTAAGCTCAAAGCCAATCGGTAACAACTCACCTATCCTACAAAAAAAAAAAAAACTTAAATGTATCAAATCATTGGCTTTACAGCAATCCCTCATCCTGAGCAAGCATGTAGCATCACTGGAGAAAACCTTTGACAAGAAGAAACCTCGAGCAGAGCTGGGCTCAGTATGAACAATACGCTCTTCTAAGATTGCTGGACTTTAGCAGGCTTAAAGTTTCAGGCCAATAAAAATGTACACCTGTAAATGGGGCAACAAGTCTGTTAAAAAAAGGAAAACTGATCAAAGTTGAT
Source organism: Fundulus heteroclitus (assembly GCF_011125445.2). NCBI lineage: Eukaryota > Metazoa > Chordata > Actinopteri > Cyprinodontiformes > Fundulidae > Fundulus > Fundulus heteroclitus. The sequence goes on from NC_046367.1 coordinate 24,901,856, forward strand.
GGGAAGATGGATGGAAACCTGAACAAAAACCTGTCAGGAGCTGCAAAAGATGTGATCCTGAGTCATAGGTTTTCCTTCTAGCACAGTGACAACCCTAAAATGACAGCCAGAGTAACAATTTAATGGTTTACATCAATGTATAATAATGATAAGACGTAAGACCCTAATTGATCATTAAAATGTAATTCCCAGATGTCATGTTGATGACTAAGGAAAATCTAAAGTGAAATAAGGCGTAGATGTCGTGTAAATGTAATGTTCTCGGTCATGAAGTAACAGTAACACACCATTGATCTTACTATACGTGTACTATTCAGTAAAACAGTAGCACATGAGGAGCAACACTCGTGATAGCTTACCATCCATTCTTTCAGAGGTTTTCATCACCAAAGACATGAGTGCCATCAGTCGAAATCAGCTGATTTGAGGGAAATGTTTTTGTTTTTTTGTGTTGGGAGGGTGGGGGGGGGGGGGGGGGGATTGCGGGTTAGATTAAAAGTGGATGACTTCCAAATTGTAGGATTTATCCACTATTAACACAGATCTGGGCAGGTTTGGTGAAAAACATTACTTGGATGGTCAGCACAGCAACACAAACTACATCCGCAAATGTCACAAGGGTCAGCAGTCTTTCTCAGTTTGACCTTTCTTACACATTCCTGAGATATCACAATCTCATTTGGAGGATCAAAGGATTCCTCGCATAATTTAATATTTTCTAAAGCAGCAAGCGTTCAGGAGAACGGGTTAAATATGTCCATTAAGAAAGAAGAATCAATTTTGTACACACAAATAGTCTTCCTTGTCTCTGTTGTAATACTCTGATGTGCTTTTTTTTAAAGTTTAATCCTGTACCTTTGCTTGTGAAAATGTGGAAAAACTAAATATCTTCAAATGACATAGCAGCATCTCATTGAAAATATTGTTTGATACCTGATTGATGCAGAAAATAAATAAATCTACAGTTTTCTTCACTGTCTTTGTCGTGATGCCGGTCGGAACGATGAACTCAGGTTTTGTCCAACCTCGCGTCTGAGTGTACATTTATGTACATTTTAGAAAGTGATATTTTCCTGCAGTTATTTCCTCTACTTTTGAAGACTGGATGTCATTATTATACTCGATATAAAATAATTGCAAAAACCCCAAACACTGTACCCAACTTAAAAATGCCAAAAAAAAAAATGTTTTATCAAATTTAGTTTTAATAAAAATGCATGGTTTGTAAAAATGTGTGGCACCAGTTTAATTAAAAACCATTATTACTAATCCTGAGTTAACCCCACCCTATAGCCTCGAATTAATATAGATTTTTCTAACATTAGCAGTTCCACTAAACAATTGATTTCAGCCTTTATGATGGAGTTTAACTGAATGAAAAGAAAAAAGCTATTCTGTAACAAAACTGCAAAAAATGTCTCCAGACAGTTTTACAAAATAGGAAATTTATTCATTCATGTGTCAGCAGCAACAATTAAATTCACACGGAAACGTTCCACAGGTTCGCGGACACGGTTTTGTCTCCTTCATTGCAACACAAAATAAATCAACCAGCAAACAATTTGCACACCTTGTGTCAAAGAAGTCTACGATCGTGAGTTGTTCCTCAAGACTATGAACTGCATTTCCGCGCAACACGTGCACACATCCGAGCACCGTCCCCAAGCTCCTTTAGCCGTGCCAAGACGAGAACAATCACGTTGATTTAAAGACAAGTGTGATCAAGTTGAATCGACTCTTTTCCAGTTTATAGTGGAGCGTGTTTCATTGAAAATACATATAGTGAGAGTTGATATCCAGTAATCTGTCAGCCCTGAAACGAGGTATATGCAACTTGGAGTGGATACATCTTCAGCTTTCTCCAGCACAATTCTTCTTCTTTGATCATATAAGTACTGTACATTCACAACGCAGCTCACGTTTTCATGGTGGTTACGGTGAGTTTTGGGTTGAAACAACTTCGCATCTACTTCTGACAAAAAAATCTTACTGTTGAAATTTACAAATGTACAACATATTTATTAACATTTCTATCAACAGCTTCAGTGCAAAGACATACATATCGTACATCATGATAAGAAAAAAAATATATATATATTGACGAGAAAATTGGCATAAGAAATGTCAGAAGGCATAGTGACAGAAGATCTTCTCTTCGCTCCGTTGTATTTCTCTGTCCCAACACAATCTGAGTTTGTACACAGGCTGCATATAAAAATAAATTCTGTGCAAAGTGTGTTGCTTCTTCCAGTGCCCTCCGGCGGAGAGAGCGGGGTTATACGTCGCTGTCCTCTTTGACGAGGTTGGCCGTGTCTTTGAAACTGTCCTCGGTTGGTGAGAAGGTGCTGGGGCGATCTTTCTTCGGAGGTTTTGCAGGTGGGGGGAGAAAAGATGGCTCCGGGGCAGAAGACTCCTCGCTGCTTCCGGGAGGCTTTTCGTCCTTCATCTGTAAAACGGCATGCAGGTTATTGTAAAGTTTCTGAGTGAGCGTTTTAAATAAAAGGTCTCTGGGTTCAAACTCACCTCTGAATATGAAGGGTTTTCAAATGTGGTGCTCGGCTTCAATTTTCGTTTAAATAAGCTCCACTTTGACTCCTACGAACAAAAATGAAGATGAATAAAAATCCCACTTTACTGTTTATATGAAATAGATTAATTAAGATGTGGGTGGATTTAAGGCCTTCACCTGAAGAGGAAGGATGCCAGCAGGTGAAGTGTTGGCGAGACCCGAGCTCTGATCTCCTCGGTACGTCGGGTTCACAAAGTTGTTCAAGTGTTCGGCGCTCACGTTGACCGTCACCTGTTCAAAGGGGAACATGAAAAGGTGCAAGGGCATTTTTAAAAATGCACCCCACATTGAAAATGTCAAACAATTTACATAATCTAACTGTGAAAGCGTTCTTTACCTGTAAATACCTGCAGATGTGCATGGCTATCATTTAAAAATCCAACCTTTAACCATGGCTAACAAAACCAAACGAATGAGTAGTGTATTTTCACTACAAACGCAAAATTTTCTACATTATGATGAGATATAATGGGTCATTTTAGGATTCAACTTTTTTTCTCAATGACAATGTCTAAATAAGGTGCTGATAACAGAACCACAGGGTTGCAGTAATGCTCCAACTTTTCCAAGAGTAGAGAGAAAACCTATTCCACTGAAAAACACAGTGAGCCCATCGCTGCTTGACTGTTTTATTTGGAAATGAATATAAAGTAGAATGTATCTCTTCCTTGTAGAAATGTGCCGATGGGAGATTTGATCATTCTCACGTCAGTCACTTGTAGCAAGAAAAATTAAAAAAAAGTTGAAGCAGGAAGTTGTTTACAAAAGACTCAGAATTTAGAGAAACCAGCTGACCTAACATGGATGTTAATGGACTGTTAGAGGAAGGCAAGATGCCCTGTAAGTTCCTGCAGCCTTTGTCATGTGCTAGTATATTGGATTTTGTCATGTTTGGATAGTTAAATTTTTATTGTTTTTAGAGTTGTTTTTGGGTTCTTATTTGTGGCTTTTATTTTGGTTAGTCTGTCCTTTTCTGTTATGCTCCTTTTACTTCCTGTTTTCTTACTATTTCTTGGTTTCCCAGTCTCCTGTTGGTTTTGAGTCTCTCATATCGAGTTGGGTCCTATATTTATACTTTTTGTTTCTGGGCTGTGTCTAGTTCCTGTTCTGCCATTCATCCTTGTAGATTTCCTCTGTCTCTGTTCTCTGACTTCACGCTCAGCTGCTTCCGCTCTGCTCATTACTCTCATCTGTTTCTTGTTCCACTCATCAGTTCTCGTCAGTATATTTTCCCCTTTGGTCCTTTAATCACGTAAATCAGCTCAACTCTACTCTTATTTACCTCATTTGTTTCTGCCGCCAACCGCCCTGCCTTCCTGTTCCTGGCATGTTTGTGAAATTATTTAGTTTCGTGATCTCCAGTTTGCTTTGTGTTTTAGTACGTTGCTTTTTGTGTCACTAAATATCTTTATTTTCGCTCCCCCTCTGCCTGCCTTTGAGTCATCAACAACCATGCTTTTCCTGCAGAGATCCAAATCTAGGACCTTCTTCCTGCAAGGCAACCAAGCTCAACGTTGCACCACTGTGCAGCTCTTTACACAACCAGAGATTGGAAATTTGCCGCAAAACTCTGGATGGGGAATCTCTACTTATTATGGTCCATGGGTAATATTTTAAAGCAAACATTTTAGAAAGCGGCGATCGGTAGATTGGCTTTTTGATTTAAAAGCCTGTGTTTAGCTAAGCGGATCTGTTCTTTTGTTTTTATACTTTTGACATATAATTTTAATTGAAACAAGTAGTGTTTTGTTTTATTTATTTTTTTATTCAAGTCGTGACTCCCTCTGGGCCTCTCGCTTCTGGTGTATGAATATTTTGACCGTAGACTTGAGGTTCAGATGTAAATGCATTCTGGGTTATGCTCTGTTTATTGACATGGTTGGTAAATCCCGCTCCCTGTGTGGTATGTTTAAATTGTTTATCTGAAGACAGATATTAGAAATCTGGGATGATGGTGCATCACGTCATTCTTGAACAGTTCAAATATAAACAGCATTCCTGTGTTAGTGAGTACCTGTGTAGCATGAATGACTGCAGGGTCACCAGGGACAGGTGCAGTGGCGTACAGTGGGTTCTCAAATGTGATTGGCTGTCGCCCAGCAGTGACGGCAAAATTGTCATCCTATAGGAATATAATGTGTGAGGTAATTTATTACAATTTAAATTTATAATTAATCTATTGATTCTTTTAAAAGATCCAAAAGCATCCAAATTCTGCAAATGCAATCAGTTCCAAGGTGATGTTAAAGATTAAACAGTGTCAGTAAACACCGCAGATAACACGTCTCAGGCTAAAAGTTGGCTAAGATATTAGCTAACAGAACATTTTTTAAGGACTTAAGACATTCATTTTGGCCCGTAGCTCACCATCTGCATGGCCGTGTCGATAACAGACACGCCAATGTGCGACGGTCCAAGGTCCACGTTTTCACCCGACCGAAAGGTCACCCCGTTCCCGGTGTCGGCCGACTTCACCAGGCTGCTGAGGCTGAACAAAAACAAGACAACCCAAGCTGATCTCTAAACCGCATACTCTGCTGTGACCCTCAGGATAACACAAGTTTAGAATAAAAACATGACGATGGTTACCTTGGCAGTTTAGGGATGGAGGGAATAAAAGATCCTGTTCGTTTGTAGTTGAGAAAAACCCCAGCAGCTAAAGCTCCAGTAATCAGGATGATGATGACGACCAGCAAAACAGCCACGGCTAGAAGACAAAACCAGGACTATAGAGTGAAGATTTCTTCTTTGTCACGTCTTCATTCCATATAAAAGGAAATATTTTTTTACATGTCGCAGGAGCTTTGACCCACTCTGGATGCAAAAAAACTAATCTGTAGGTTAATTATTAAAACTAAAACCATCAAACACAATGTTTTGGAAAAGTGCACCTTTTCACATTAAAGCCCACTATAACTGCAAACTTTGACATGTTTTATTTGGATTTGATGTGAAGTACCGAAACAAAGTAGGGGAAAATTGTAAAGTGGGAAAAAAATGCTTTCAGTTTTGATTTTTACAAACCAAAAGTTTAGGACTGCCTTCGACTGCTTTAGTTAAATAGTTCTACTGAAACATCACTAGTTCAACTTTTTTAGTCCAACTGTTTTTAATGTTCTATTTTTGTTTCTACATTTTATTCCTACTTGCATTTATTCTGTTTTATTTTCCTATATTTTAATCATGTAAAGCACTTTGCATTGTCTCTGTACTGAATTGTGCTATATAAATAAATTTTCCTTGCCTTGCCTTGCCTTGCCTTGCCGTAGGGGTAGGGGTTAGGTTTTAGGGCTAGGGTTAAGGGTTGTTCTAAATAAAAAGTTAGCATTTATCAAGGTTAGCCTTTATCTGCACATTACTTATTGATTCCATAAATCAATAAGTAATTTGCTCTCCTACAAATACCTCTGTGTGCATTCACTGCACAAGACTCCACTGCTGAAGAAAAAGCATACTGAAGCTCGTTTAAAGTTTACTGTTATCTATACTTATCTTGTGCTCTCTTTTTGCTCTACTCTAGGAGAGTTTTTGTCACTTTTTCTCCCTTTTAGCATCTTGTCTCGTCTTTTTCTCTTGCTTTCTTTCTCTTTTACCTTTCCGTTTTTGTGTCCATTGAACGTAAAATAGTCCCAAAATAATATCTAATAAAGCTATTTGAACACTACGGCAAAAGCAGTAATGCTCCACTTGTAAAAGTGAATCTGTTGGGCTGTCTTTGGCATTAAGAGAGCAATTCTTAATGCTACACTGCCAGACTAGACACGTTAAAAATTACATAAATAAAAAATAAAGTTTTCTGCAGAACATTTGGACAAACAGTGAAATACAGTCTGGTCAGATGAGTCCAAAATTGTTGCGTTGCTTGCACCATGTTTGGTGGAGGCATTGCACTGCACATTACCCAAAGAAAGCATCATAGAAATATTGAAGTATGAGGTGAGAACATTGTGGTATGGGCTGTTTTTCAGCATGTGGCGCTGCCAGATTTGATAGCACTGAAGGAAGGATAAATGGAGAAATTGCTATAAGAATCTGAAGTTGGTGGATATTTCTGCAAGACATTCATTCCAAACACACAATCAAGAAAACTCAAAACTAGATTCAGACTGGATTCTGTCATAAAATATGGCAACCATTTTTAAGGTAAATGCAAAACCTACCCGCACACTGGATTGAAACTAAACTACCTGTATTTGAGCTGGCCTTGACAGAGTTATATGAACAATAGTGACACGTTCCATCTACCCTCACTGATCTCTGACTACCATATATTTTTATTTAATCCCAAGAAATTGTAACCTTGTTAATGAAAAAATCTAAATAAAGGATTCTATAAAAAGAAAATAAATCAATCAATCAATCCCCTGATTTGAAGCTAATTGAAAATATATGGAAAGCACTGAAGATCAGAGCGCACAGGAGAGGCTCCAAGAACGCTCCAGATCTGAAGACAGTATGTGTGGAAGAATGGGGGAAGTATGCAATGCATGGCAACTATTTCCTACATACAGTAGACATCTTAAATGTAGCTTAATTACATACGGTTTAATTTGTGGACTAATGTGTTTTGATTTCTTTGCATGCATGGATTACTTGGGTTGCTTGCTGCCAAAATTCGGTCTGCATTTTATGTTAATAGGCCCATGAGAAATACATTTACGTGAAACAATATTGACATATTTAGCAGGAATTATAAAATTTTAAAGAAAACAAGGTTTAACATATTGTGTCATACAGTCACAGACATAATATCTAGAAATACAAAAAACATAAAAAATAAAAATGTAAGGTAAGACGACAATTGTATTGTTGTACCTGTCCCAGCGGGCGCACCTCTAGACTTCCCCATCTCACAGAAGCTGCCAGTATAGCCATATGGACATCTAAAAATTCAAAATATTTAATAATTAACCAGCAGATAAGAGCAAAGCTATGCATATATTTCAACACAACGCCATTCCAAACAGCTCTGATAAAATGAAAGATGAACACTCTTTGATGGCTAAAAATGGTGAAGGCTGCTGAAGCTAGACTCACTTGCACTTTGGCAGACCTTCTTCATTAGTGTAGCAGGTTCCACCATTCATGCATCTGCATGCAAGAGGCATTGCAACAGGAGCCTCAATGGCTGCAGAAGCAAAAGCCGAGCATACAGAGGATGAACAACGATAAAGTAAAACCACAGCACAAAAACAAACACACACACACACAGCCGGACGGCACATATGGAGAATGGGTGTATGCCAAATAAGACGCCACATCACTGAAAAAAAAAAAAAAAAACGAGGCTGCGGACGGCACGAGCAACCCGGGCGCTGTCGTTTACCTGCATCGCATTCTGTTGACTCAGAGTTTAGTGGAGGGGAGCCTTGTGGGCAGGCGCAGGTGTAACCTCCTGGCCGGAGAAGGCAGAGGTGACTGCAAGCATCCTTACATGGGTTGGACACTGAAAAGGGCAGAGCACACGTAATGCCACCGTGAGTACATAAAGGGCTATTTGGAACCCTGTTTCACATTTGCACATTTTATTACAGTTTACTGGCATTTCTTTAAAACATAAAAACTAATTTCAGTTCAGTTTTGAGCACAGTTTCTAGTGATACTGCATACAAAAAAGCTTCAAAGAGCATGTATGGTTGCTGGATTAATTTACCGTAATTTGAAGATACACCATAACTTTGGGTATGTGCTCTCTATTTTTGAGCAGCCTTCCCCAATGCAGTATTTCTGTTGGTCTTGTGATTTCCACCAGGTACTTTGTGGATCAGGGTATATATTATTTTCTGTCTTTGAAATTATGGGGCAATAATATTGGTGAAAAGGACCAGAATTGAGGGGAAATTTAGTGCTCTGATTACATTTTTAGTTATTTTACATGAGTGAATGGTTGTTTTTGAAGTTAATGTTAATCTCAATGTGGACAAATTCTATTAATAAACAGATGTATAAAACCACTTATATTAACCTTGTCTTTCAATAGTTTTCACATAGCTGAAACCTCTTGACATTAGGTCAAAATGCAACCACAAATGTCTGTATAACAGTTTTTGGTAATGAAAAATATTTGGTCCAAAATAGACCAATAATGTTCAAATAATGGACAAATAGACCATTATTTGGAGAAAAGAGATACACATTTATGTTTTTTTTTCAAGAAAATTGTAGCATACATTAATCAGAGAAACAGGCTCTGTAACTTTGCAGATTTCTTCAGCTCAGAAAAGACGAACTGCTGACGGGACAATTATTAGTCGTGTTCTCTATAAATCTGGCCTTTATGGCAAGAACAAAACCATAAAAAGTTGCATTTGCAGTTTCCCAAAACCATTTTTTTTAAATGCAAAATGCAGTGGGGTTGAAAATAAAGCACATCATGCTGATCTGCAAAGCTGCAAAATATTTACCCTGAAATACTTGCAGCTTTTTTTTTTTTTTTTTTTACAAAGTATTGACTCACAGGATTAATTTTACTCATATTTTACTTTTACATATTTTTATCACATGAAATCTCAAAACATACATTTAATTTTCTGTTAAATTGTGATAAAATGTTTAAGGAGTATACATAGGTTTGCAGAGGGCAAAGCAACAAATTTTAGGCACAGTAAAAGATTTATACATTTCTGCATATTTATATCAATGTTTAGACCTGAGTGGTTGTGCCGGTGCTCCTGGTAAATACGGACTTGCGTCAGCCAGGGGTTGATTGTGAGGACTTTCACTTTATTTCCCTCCCCAAACTTGTTCGTCTTCCACACTTCTCCTTTCTCTTTGGTTGTCCAGTACACGTGTCCTTCAAAGACATCCAGACTGTAGGGATTTCCGATATCTGGAACACAGAAAACAAAACAACATTTTAACCTTCTAGTAAACTCAGAATTTCCCATCATATTTGCTTGGTAACAGAAGAAATGTCACTGTTCCGACCTCCTGATATGACAATCTTCCTGTCCGTCCCATCGGGCTTCATGGACTCAATAATGTTCTCTTTGGAGTCGCACCAGTAGATTCTGTTTTCATTCACGTAGTCCAGCGCCAGCCCAGTAGGCCACCCCAGGTCTTCCTCCTTCACCAGGACCTCTCTGTGCTGTCCGTCCATCCACGCTACCTCGATTTTGGGATTCTTCCCCCAGTCAGTCCAGTACATCGTCCTGCTCAGAAACATTCACAAAACAACCAATCTTTCACCACACGCGAAGCCTTTTCAAGCAACACCAGATTAATTTCATGCAGCACTTCCTACCCTAAAGATGGGTTGACGACAATAGCCGCCGGCTGATCAAGGTCAGTGTGGACCAGCCACTTCCTGTATCTCCCGTCCAGTTTAGCCACTTCGATTCTGTTGGTCCCTGAATCTGTCCAGTAAATATGTCTGTGGAGAGTAGTTTAGGAACAGTGAGCATTTTTAACCAAGAGGAACTGCAACACCTGCAACTGAAATATATCAGCTCATACTTGTGTTTGTTTACCTGCCAACCCAGTCTACGGCGATGCCCTCAGGTTTGGCAATGTACCTCAGGTTCAGGTCAACTTCTTTCACCGGGTTGTTGCCATAATCATTGAACGTGGTCATGTAGGCGCGCTTGATGGAGCCGAAATGAGAACCCCGACCAACAACCGTCCAGTAAACGACACCTACAGACCAGAAAGGAAATGTGCATTTCCCTTCTGAGGTCTTGTGATCTTTCTATTTATTGGGCATTCAAAAACAGAAGGGTCCAACTCCAATCCTTGAAGGCTACTGTCCAGGATCTAGATGCACCCATCCGCCAGCAAACCTGAAGGAGGGCTGGAGCAGGGGTGCATGCCAAAGTTACAGGACTGAGGTTGGAGGGCCCTGATCTACAGACACAGACTTACTGAGGCCTTCACCCTCTGGATCCCACAGGTAGTCCAAGGCATGAATGTGCTCGGCATTGTCCACGTAGTCTGAGTACTGCTCAGAGGACAGATTGAAACGTCGGATACGAATGTTGTCTGGCAGAAGCAGAACCGGAGGATTTCCTGCACAGAAATCGGTTTGGGGGTAAATAACCCCCTTGCCAAAAGAAAAACTCCAAGAAACATTTCTTTTGGGCCAAACTCATACCTTGAGCAGCGCATTCGGTCCCGTGAGGCTCGCCAATAGACACGAAGCCCTCCGCACAGAAACATTCGTAACTGCCTTTCGTGTTCCTGCAGTCCTGAGGACACGTTCCAAACGCCGCACACTCGTTCACGTCTGCCCCCAGGAGAGGAGGACAAAGCAAAGGTTAAAACTTGAGCTACGTGTGCAAACGTCCTCTGGGTGTAAGGGAGTGCTTTTTTCACCTTCACATGTGTGTTTCTCTGTGGCTCTGGGTTTGTAACCGGGTCGGCAGGAGCAAAGGAAGCCTCCCTCAGTGAGATCGGTGCAGTTGTGTTCACACAAGTTTGCGCTGCATGCGTGTCCGTGGCCCACATCTAAAACAAGTGTGCCCAAAGTTAAATGTGGGGTGAATGAGGAGGACGAGGAGTAATGTGTGTTTACTTTGAAGACAGACATGCAGAGTTTTGTGTCAAACAGAAGTACTTTGTTTTAAAAGGTCCTAGTGTCTGAGTAGCTACAACACATTTGATCGTAAATTCAGAGTTAATTAATGATTAATAATGCATAATTAAAACATTTTTAAAGAGAGATTTGCAGAAATTTAGCACCCATTACAATTCACAATGAGCTTTTCGATAGGTTAGGTTGGGCTATCTTGGTGAAAATCACAGGTTCAATAAGAAGCTACTTGAGACTCTAGTAAAGAAAACATTAAATAAATGGCTTGCAATTTAAAATCATACCAGGACAGTTTTACATAATCTAACAATCTAAGACCAGCTCTTGCATTACTACCAACACTTATATTAAATGAGGCTATTGTAATTAAATAACCCTTTTTCTTGGAACCCAGTTTCAAAGAAAAGTCTCTGGTTCTTATGACTTGCTAGGATGTCAATGGAAATCAGAGCATGTTGAACCTGCGTAACCTCAACCTCTATAAACAGATTTAGCCATCAAAGTACCTGAAATCAACCTGCTCCACAACACATAAAGCTGATACTTGCATAAAAAATCTAAGAATAATCTAGGTGTATGTTGAAAAGACAGAAATGGATCATTTTCAAAAGAGCTCATCCATGTCCACAGACAATTTAGCAAACTAAATTTAGTTTAGTACAAGGTGTTTTGGGTTGGCATAAGAGGGAAAATGTTCAGTTTAATCAGCTATAAAAAAACACCTGCAAGTCACAATTACATGTTTTTAATTTAAATACAGTAAATACAAACATTTTATCCCAATTTCAACCTTTTTGTATAATGTAAGGAAATGTTAATTTAAAAAGACTTTATCTGATTAAATGAACAGTACTAGAAAACTAAACCAGTCTAGTTTTGTCAAGTGCAGCAATATTAGAAATCTATGAGATGAGGAACATTTCAAACAAATAAATAATTTTTTAAATTTCACGTTATTTTGTATCGCATCTTACGGCAGCCAAGCTCGTCTGACTCGTCTCCACAGTCGTCATAATCATCGCAGGCGTACTGCATAGGGATGCACTGCCCGTTGCTGCATTTGTACTCCTCGTCTCCACAAGGTCCATGCGTGGGCTTTTGACCTGCATGAACACAAACGGGGAACTTCTGTTATATCAATGCGGTGCAGCTTAAAAGAGTAAAATGTTTTCATTATTATTATTATTATTATTAGAGGAGATTGTACGCACAGTTTTCCTGTCTTTCATCAGAGCCGTCACCGCAGTCATCGACAGAGTTACACAGCTCGGGGCTGTAGATGCAGCGGTTATTATCGCATCGGAAACGGAACGGAGCCTCACACTCGATGTCCACTACGAATAAGCAGAGGCAGTAACATCTCACGTTAAAGCTTCCCAAAATGTAGCCGCATGCAAACTGTATTTCTCTAACCTACATAGAAAAAAAAACATTCAAGCATTTGATTTGATATTTTACTTGAGTGAAAAGCAGCAAGAGGCTTCTGTTTTTTTTTTTTTGTCTTGTTTTAATGTTAGTCCTTACAGCAGAGATGCAGCTCCTCGTCAGAGTTGTCCCCGCAGTCGTTGTCTCCGTCACATTTCCAGTGAGGCTGGACGCAAATGTGGTTCCTGCATTCAAAGAGGAACGGCGGGCAGTACGTGCCGTTGGGGAAGCGGGTGGCTGGAGGAAAGAACATTTCTGTCAATTTACGTTTGCAACAAAATATCTGCTTTATTACATGAATTTACTCTTTTTTTGGTTTGGTCTGATGTGGTTTGTTGTGTCTTTTTATCTGTTATTTAGGATGAGTTTTGTCTGTTGCATCTTTAAGTTAGTGTTGGCTTAATTGTCAAATTATTTTAAAAGCCTATCATCTGTTTTTTTTAATTGCATGCAGTTTAACTTCTCTTGGTTTGCACAGCTAAGTTCTGGTCCTGCCTCCCACCTGTGTGTAACATGTTATCAGGTCCTTGGTACAAATACAGCCAGGACCCAGAACTTGATCATTATGTTCAACACTCCTCACGCTTTGACTTTTTCAAAAAAGATAAAGGGAAAGTGATGCACTGTTTCGCAATTTTCTTTTTAACAAAGAGAAGACTGGAAATTGCAGTGTGAATCTGTCCTCCATCCCTTTAACTGTTGAATGAACATTTATATTTTTTTGCAGTTTGCAAAAAGCAGGGAAGGGAAAACAGAAACGATGCGGATGAAGGTTTGGTCTTTGGTCACATGAGACCAAAACTGAATTATGATTACTATACATCAGTATGTGTGAAAGAACCAGCCACTGTCCACATAATAAAACGCGACGCTGGTGGCAGCATCACCCTTCCCGGATGCTTTTCTTCACCAGGGACAAGGAAGCTGGTCAGAGTTGAAGATGGACAGGACTAAATGCATGACAATCCTGAAAGAGATTCTGCAGAAGACTCAAGCTTTGGGCTGAGTTCCACCTTCCGGCAGGAAAACCCTAAACATAAAGTCAGAGATCCAACGAAATGGCTTAGACGAAAGCATATTTAAGTGTTAGAATGGGCTTGTCAAAGTTTCAACTCCAAATCCAATTAATAAACCTGGAAAAGATTTCACAGATGCTCACCACACAGACTGACTGAGGTTAAGCTGTTCTGCAAAGAGAGATGGGCATAAATTCCAGATTGTAAATGTACAGATGTCTATTAGAGACACCCAAAGCTGTACCTGCAGTGAGAGTACTGACTTAGAGGTACCTGAATACAACTGCACCCAACTACCAAAATGTAATGCCATGAATTTATTTCCATCTACTTCACAATTATGGAGTATTTCTGTTGGTCTATCCCAGGAGGCCTGCAACCTTTACAGTCTAAAGAGCCATTTTGCCTACAGTCCCCTTCAATTAAACTCGTTCAGAGCCGCTTATGTTGGGCCTTTCGAAAAAAGACAAGTTATAATTTGTGATAAAGATCTACTGTAGGAAATACGTTGTCATTGTCAAAGAAACACCTTTTTATGTCTATTTTGAGGTTTATAAAAAGAGGAGGGATGGATTTAGATATTTGTGTATACAGATGTAAAAAAAAAAATCCCAACATAATGAAAAAATATTGATTTAAAATTAAATATTACTGGCACTTTTAGCTACATTCTGTTGTGAAAGTTAAAAGCACTTATTCCAAGAAAAAAAGCTAAAACCTGCATTTATTATCATTATTATATTTAAATACCATAATAAAAATATAATTTGTAGCCAAAAGTTATTAAGAGCCACTGTGGAAGGTTCAAAGAGCCACAGGTTGCAGACCCCTGGTCTATCCTATACAACTGCAAAAAAATACACTCAAGGCTGGAGTTGTGTGATGAATAAAAAATTGCATTCAGTGCTGCTACAAGAAAAGGGTAAAGGATAGCGAGAGACTCACGGCAGGATGCCTCATCCGTGTAGTCCAGACAGTCGGCATTGCCGTCACATTTGAAACGTTCAGCTATGCAGTGTCCACTCGCACACTGGAAGTAGCCAGGAAGACAGGTCCGCAGCTCTGCTCGGCGAAAGACAGAAAAATCACTGCTTCCAAGAGCACAGATCAGCTTATAATGACACACTGCACAGACAATAAGGTGAAAATAATCTTCATTTTACTCCATAAAAGTTACTGCAGTGTGAGATAAAGCAAGGCTTGATGACTGCACCAGTTTTTTTTATCCTGTGCACAGTGTACAGTACATTTCTTTTCTTTGCTTTGCCACTGTCTGCATAATCTCCTCCTCAATAACTAACCACTGGTGGTCCTGCTCGTCTGGCCTTCAGACTCCAAAGTTTTGTGGCGTCTTTGTTCGTTAGTCCCAAACAGCCAGATGCTCACAAAGAGCCTCCACTTACCGCAGTCCCTTTCATCTGAGTTGTCCTCGCAGTCGTTGTCATGGTCACAGACCCAACGGTTGGGAACGCAGCGCAGGTTGTCACAGCGATACTCGCTCTCGGTGCACGAGCGGGGCGCTGCGAGAAAAACAGGCAAACAAAATCATGCCATCATGGCAAATTTTTATTAACTTAAAAACATATTTTAGAAATCTGTAAAAAAAAAATATATATATATATATATATATATATATATATATATATATATATATATATGTTTGGACTTTTTTAACTGCATGCTTGAAATGTATTATTATCTGCCATATTTTGACACTAACTTAAGGTGATATAGGAAGCTTTATACCGACAATAGCAGTATATTAAGGTCCATCCCTCTTATATAAAAAGCTGCATTAGACTTATCAGCTGGGATGTTTAGACTCTCAGAGCAAAGGGTAACAGACTCCTTCATTCCCTTTTCACGCACAGAGGACATCCTGTTTCTTCAGGTTCTGATAAGACTATCTCTCTAACTACACCCTGAAGTCTTTCAAAAAAACCTCCCCAGATATTGGATTAAATAACTGCAAAACTTTACCATCAGCATCCTTCCCCATTTAAGCAATCCCCATGGCGGGAGCTGTACAACAGCACGTTTTACAGATAATGTGGTAAAGGGTTGTTGCACGTTCTTTTATGCAGAAAGGGCAGATCAAATCTATATTAGATAAATCTGGACTGGATTCATGTTCGTAATCACTGAAACCATCATTTCACAAAAAAAAATAAAAAATAATAATTCATGGACGTTAAGCTTTGGGTAAAAACCCAGAAAGAAAAGCATTTGGTTGTTAAAAAAGCAATGAAATGTCCTTTTGTGTTGTTGAATCAGTTTGTTGGTAATAACAATAAAAAAGGTCAAGGAGGTGGTCTAATACTTTGATGTGGAATAGCAAAAAAAGCCTTCAATGTCATGGGTTTTTGTTTGTTTGTGTTTGAACTGTCTGGGCTTTCCATTCTCACCCCATATCCCTCAGTCACCTTAATTAGTTCTACCTGCTGCCACCACTAATCAGACTCACACGGATTACCTGGTTACCTGACTCTGTAATAGACGTATGGTTCCATAATAGACGTGTGGTTCAATATAAAAAACAGGGGTCAATAAAAAGTTCAATAAAAGAACAGTGCATTCTAGCCTATCTGCTGGATTCTCGTGTATTACCCTGGATTGCCACCGGACCTCATCCCCAGCAATAAGCCGTGTTTGGGTCTCTGTTTCTGTGTGTAAATGACAACCTAAGACCCTCCTGGGACCACTGCTTGGATTCAAAAAAGGTTAGGGGCTTTCCTACAGTGCTTTACATTCTCCACTGTTAAATATACACCCAGTAACCTGTCCCTCTCCCTTAGTGGAGGAGTGGTTCCTCAGTCCGTTCCAGAGGTTTTCCACACCGGCTACACCTTTTGCTTTAATAAATCCTTTAAAACTGCTATTTTTGTTTGGCTGAATTATCGGGCCCAAAACACGGTGGATTGCAAACTACTTTTTAGGAATTTTGATTGTTATCCTATTAAGAAATAAATTCTGGAAATTGAAAAAAAAATTCATTATTTTCCTTTTTTTTTCCAAGACTTGGAAAAATAACTAAATAAAACTCATTACGTGTGTGGATTTGTCAAGACTGCGTGGTACAGCTCCTTACATCAACCACTTCTCTATGTATTGAAATGCTGCTGGACGTGTGTGTTTGTTTAAATGTGGTTCGCTCACTGCAGCTGCGTTCGTCTGAGTTATCTCCGCAGTCGTCGTCCCCGTCACACCTCCACCTCAGCGGGATGCAGCGATGGTTGTCGCAGCGGAAATCCCCCGTCGGATCGCAGGTCACCTCCTCTGAAAGAGGAGAAGAGGTTGCCGTTTTTTTCCTCCCCATCACAGCTCAACGACTTAACCTGTCTGTGAAACGCCATCAGGTGCCAAATATTCTTGTTCAACTTATTTCTAACCAAAGCGCTCTTTAGGTTCCCAGATTCAGGCTTAAATGAAACATTTACTGAATGGATCTTATAATATTGAGTTTTAAAGTTTTTTTTTTTTTAAATAAGAAGCAAGACTGCATATTGAAATACTGGGAGTTAAAAAATATTGATCTAAGCTAAACTATAAAATACCTTTTGTTGCATTTTTGTGAAGTTACCTCATGGGGGTGCTGCACACTGCACTTTAACGTTCACTTCCACATCTAAAAAGGGGTTCTCTATGTTTCCTCAAATCCAACAATAGACACCAATTAAACTTAATCCAATAATAGTAAGACACTTAAGAACCAAGTTCTGGTTAAAAAAAAAAAAACACATAAAGATGGAAAAGGCATTTTCATCATATTGCTGGTAGTAGTTTCTGTGAATAATTCCTCATGTCTTTATATAATCTAAATTAAGTTTAAAGTTTAAATAACATTGGAATATTTCCTTATTGTTTTGAGAAGACCTTTAATGCTTTGTGTGTTGATTTTAAGTCCAGCAACTGAACATTTTCTGAAGAATGTTTAGTTGTTGCTTTAAGGATCTTAACTCTGACCTTTCAACCATTGAGGCACAACAAAGGCTTCTGAACCTAAGGAATGAGATTAAACATTTGTTAATATGAAGCTGAGAACTCGCTGAAGAATCTGCTCTAGAACCTGAATCTTAAAGCACTCTGCTCCCGGCAGTCTCTCACAAAGATACAGGAGATGTTCCCGTCTGGACCGGTTCTGGATACCTGGTGTCAAGGTAAACCAAGATTTTATTAAAAAAAAAGTTCTGAATTTAAAGCCACTAAAATTGTACCATCTATCCTTTGGCTGTGTCTTATTTAGATGCAAAAATAGTAAATTATTCTTTTTGCTGCACATTGTCACTAAGCTGAATGAAGGAAGGCTACAACACTTTTTCCCTCGGTTGCAAGAAAGAGTGCTTGAGAAGTTTAGAAATACACAGACAACCACAGTTTGGAAACTAAAGAGCTCCGTTCTTTGTTCTTTCTGAGGTGACACTGTTTTAAAACTACAAGTGGTATACACATTAAATTACTACCTAATAAGCTAACAAGAAGTTTGTATTCTTGTCTTACCCCCTAAAAGGAAAATCTGCACCAAAATAATGAAAAGTACTACAGAACTTACCGGGTGTTCATTCTGTAATTTTTGATTAAGTCTATGTATCAAAATGAAGGTAAAAAATGCTATAATGTTGTTATAACTTGTTCAGTATCAGCAGGAATAATTGCAATTCCTGTTTTAATTTTTTTTAAACTAGTTAAGTGATACGTTTAACACCTTTTAGAAAGTTAAATCTAACTTTGTGCACTTGGGTTGACGTTTTTCACCTCTAACATGTGACTCCAGTCCTTTTCCGACTGCATGCTGCCTTGCTTTAATAGGTTCAACATTAGTATAGAGTATGCTTTATGTTTACTCTGAAAACGTTTTGCCCACTACAGAAATTAGTTTTCAAGCCAAACCAAAATAACAATAGGGCTTAAATTAATGTGTGTGTTCTTGGGAAAAGCCTAATGTCCAGCTTTAAATTCCTTCAAACAGGGTTCTTTGATGCCGTGCATCATGGTCTTTGTAGTTTTGTCAAAGCGTAAACTCCATATTTCGGAGCCAACACTACAACATGTTGAATGCATGAATGTTGCCTCCCAATTTTTGGACAAAAAACCACTAAATAGAAACAAAAAACAGAAAATATTTATAATGTCATTAATTTAGCAGTGGGAAAACTAGTTCTTGACTTATTGAGATGAATAATAGTTAGACTCAACAGCACTAACAAATTTCTAAACTTTGAAATGACACAAATGTCGGTAATCTTCAAAAAAGCAACATGTATTCAGAGCATCTTTGCAATGAACTCAATTTGTACAAAAGGGGGGAAAAAAATCCAGGCTTGAACTCTCAACAAAGGTGTCAGCTTGAAATGAAAGCCAGCTTATTTTTTAATTAAACTGCAAAGATCTAAAAGGGAGGAGGACAGACTGCCACAGACAGATGTGTGAGCTCCGTTCATGCCAGCACAGCGTACGTCTGAGGAGGATAAGACTGTCGGAGATGAGAACCACAGAAGGCAGAGGAGTGAAACAGAGCTGGTCTGAGCTGTCTCTACCACACAGTGCCGGGGGGTTAAAGATAGCGCGCTTTTCGCGAGTTCTGCCCTCCTAGCCCTCCACCTGGCCCATCCTCTGCATTCTTACTGGAAGATTAGCAAAGATCTCCCCCCCCTATGCAGGCATGGCACTAATGGAGCGAGGGTCTGCGATAAGAGACGGGAGGGCCGCGGCCGAGTGTATTTGGATCGCAGCAAGTACAAAGAGACGCACGTGAACCCTGCCCCCGCGAAGGACAGATATGCTGTCTCACACCAATGAACAGCTCACAAATCTGCGCTGTTTCCAGGGAGAGATAAATTATGGGGGAGGAAGAGTGATGAGACGATCACCATCAGCACCTCCCTACACCGCAGCTACACAGGAGGCTGAAGGCCCGGCTAATTACCTTTCTTCACTCCTAAAAAATTCTTTAGAGCGGTCTGAGATAGATAAAACAACAACAAATACAAAAACGGAAACCAGGGAGCCCAACAAGCGCTCTCGTTGTACAAGAGACTCACCGCAGCCCTCCTCGTCGCTGTTGTCTCTGCAGTCGTCGTGTCCGTTGCAGACGGACCACAGTGGCACACAGCGGTAGTTGGTTCTGCAGTCGAACTCTGTGTGGTTGTCACATCGATACGCTGGACCCACTATCAAAAAAAATAATAATAATATTTGAGACAGTTGACACAAATAAAGGCCTAAAGGTTTCTTGTGAAACTCAGGATTACGGACAAAGGAAATCTTTTATTTAGTGTCTGCAGGAGCAATTTATGTTTTCAACGTCCAACGTTTCAGTCTAATGTGAGGTAAACATGCAGTGCCTTGCCAAAGTATTCATACCCCTAGTTAGAGCCATGAGCTTCAATGTTTTTATCGGGATTTTTTTTATCGGGATTTTATGTCATGGTCCCGCACAGAGTGGAGCATGATTGCCAAGGCAAAGGAAAAGAATACGTGGTTTCCAAAACGTATCACAAATAGAAATATGAAAAGTGTGGCATCCCTTTGTATCACCACAGGCCACTTGGAGGAAGCAAAAATCGTGTGGAAGAAGACTTTCTGCTCGGCTCAGACCAAAATTCAATGTTTTGGCCCACGTGCAACATGTTTTGTATGGCAGAAAACTAACTCTGTATATCACCCTGTGAAACCTTGTGGCCACTGCATCATGCCGATTGGGATGCTATTATTCAACAGGAACAAGGACACTGGTCGCAGCTAAAGTGAAGGGAGCTAAATACGGGGCAATCCTGAAGGAAAACATGCTAGAGACGACAAAAGGCTTGAGGCTTGGGTGAAGATTTGTCTTCAGACGGGACAACAGAGCTAAACATGCTGCAAAAGCTACGAGGAATGGTTTAAATCAGGTCTCTGCAGGCTGTGGCGTCACAGCAGCATGTGGATCTACATGGTAACAACTTTATATCAGAAATCATATAGAGCTGACCAGCATTTTTAAACATA
The DNA here is from genome assembly GCF_011125445.2 of Fundulus heteroclitus. NCBI lineage: Eukaryota > Metazoa > Chordata > Actinopteri > Cyprinodontiformes > Fundulidae > Fundulus > Fundulus heteroclitus. The sequence goes on from NC_046367.1 coordinate 24,922,377, forward strand.
ACGGTAATAAAAATGTACATATGTTTTCAACTTTTTAATAAAACATGTTTATGGAATTACTACAACCGAATGAAACCAATGGGCCCCAGATTAGTTTTTGGCATTAGGCTCCTTTCCTTCATTTTCTATAAACCAAAAAATTGTCTTTTTAAAAACATGCATTAATTGCTATTTTTATATTTATAATCACTTTCAGATACAGTTGTTAGGACTATTGCTCTGGATCAAGGAGGTCCAGGGTTTCAGTCCCAGACAAAGTGTTGTGTATGTTCTTGACGTGCAAAGCTACAGTAGCAAAGACATACCTTGGAGGTATTTTTTAAATCACTGGGTCAGAGCACTTTCCAGATTTTTACCGCTTCATTAGCATGCACTACTTTGTGTCGGCGTATCAGAAAATTCACGGAAGATCCTAATTAATAACAAAGGTATCAAAAGACATAACGAAGTAAATTCCTGTAAGTCACTCACTGCATTCCTCCAGCGGCTCGTCTGAGTTGTCGCCGCAGTCATCGTCAATGTCGCATTTCCAGTTCTGTGCGATGCAGCGTCCGTTGCGGCACTTGAACTGTCCTGGGCGGCAGGTCCTGGTGGAGCAGTGGACGGGGTCCTCATCGGACTGATCCCCGCAGTCATCCTCGCCGTCGCACTGCCACGACTCGGGAACGCACCGCTTATTGGCACACTGCCACTGATGGCTTTCACACTGGTGCGTAGCTGGGAGGCACGACAAGATGGTAAGGAATAAAAATAAGTTCGGCCTGACAAGAACGTAGCTTATCTAGATGGCCGGTTAATCTGCATACCGCACAGAACAACGTCCTCATCGGAGCCGTCAGGACAGTTCTGGTGGCTGTTACAGAGAAAGTGGGAACTGGTGCAGTTTCCATCGTTGCACTGAAACTGGCCAAGGCTGCAGTGGCGGACCGGGCATGTAGAGGGCTCATCTGAGCCGTCTCTGCAGTCCCGTTGACCATCACATTTCCACCAGATGGGTATGCAGCTGTTGACACAGAGGCAGGACAAAGCCACGTTGACCAGAACATAACGAATAACACAAAGTGAACAAACTCTGCATCGGTCATCTGTCATAGACATAATTACAGGGTAATGCAAAGAGATTAAAAGGTTGATTCCAGTTATGTGACATTAGTTTTGCTGATACTGTGGTTCCCTTTCCTGCAGAGAAAATAAGTCATATTACTGTGACCTTGTTGGGAATTAGGTACATCCTTGCTAACAAGGTAGTCTGTATCGATCCGCCTCATTCACTCTTTGTATTTAAATTTGCAAAGTCAACAAAAACTAGTGGTGTATGTCTTAATAGTTGCTAGCCAACCATCACTATATAGGACTTATTCAATTTCCAGATGCAGTGACACAGCATATTTCAATTGCAGGTAAAGAGCTATTAACGATAACTTCAGAGAATATTACCTTCCTATTACCTTCCTACCTACCTAAGTTCAACACATGAATTAAACATTTAAGTTATTTAGTAGATTTAAAACTGTTAAGAGGATTTGAGGTATCCGCTGACTGATTCAATACAAGAAATAAAAAAAAATTACGTCTGCATGTAGAGCAATGCAACGTTAGTAGGTTCTCTGGGGAATGCACCTGCAGACGATGATAGCTGTGCTAACCTGCCCTTAACAGTATGTGGTGGTGGTCTTTTTTTCAATGCTTGGAGAGGGTGGACCTAGATAATTCTGACTCCAAATTAACATTTTCTGACCATACACAGGCTCTATAAGAGTGAAATGTAATCTTGGTCTTAAACCTTGGAAACATGGTTCCATCGGGAGACGCAAGTAAAAGTAAAAGTGCCGCCAGCGAGGGTTCTAAATGAGAGACGCATATGGTCTTGATGCAGATGAGCAGTAAAACAATGTGGAGGAGAAGCAACAAATTGCTAAGAAGGATCAAGGATGATGTGAGAGATGATGGAGTCAATAAATAGGGTCAGCTGTTTGTTAGTTCCCAATTTGCAGAGGCCAACAAGCAATTTTTTCAGAGCTGGTGTTTCTTAAGGTATATGTTGTGTTTTAAGGAATCAATTTTAAGTTTTTTTGTACAAAAAAAAGATCTTGGGGTATTTTTTATCACTGGTAGATGGTGGGCTTAAGTAACAATTAAGGTATCCCACCCCAATCCTTTTTCTTTGTTTTATTACACTCCTATCTTCCACCAACTAATCTGACGCCACATCTGCTCTAATAAAAGTATTTGACCAAACCTGACAGGAAGACAAAAAAAACTAATTGGATTGCTGTTCTTATAGCCTCCTATTCAATTCAATTTCAATTCAATTTTATTTATATAGCGCCAAATCATGAAACATGTCATCTCAAGGCACTTTACAAAGTCAAGTTCAATCATATTATACAGATTGGGTCAGATTATACAGATTGGTCAAAAATGTCCTATATAAGGAAACCAGTTGATTGCATCAAAGTCCCGACAAGCAGCATTCACTCCTGGGGAACCGTAGAGCCACAGGAAGAGTCATCTGCATTGTACATGGCTTTGCTGCAATCCCTCATACTGAGCAAGCATGAAGCGACAGTGGGAAGAAAAACCACCCATAACTATGTTACAGTTCATAAAGAAATATCAGAATCAAATCAGAAAATCAATTTTGTATCAAGTTAAAAGTCAGCAAAGACAAGAACCAAGGTTCTGATTGGTGCCTCTTTAAGTATTAACCTTTTCCCAGAGGAATTTTATTTACAATCATAAATGGAAAGCAGGAATGAGGAGCTGCCGAGGCAGAAAAGAAACATGCAAGTAAAGCATTTAAAACAAAATCTTTTTTTGTAGTTTCCCATTCAGTTCGGTAGAGGACTACTGGCATTGAAAGTGCCACAATGCTTCTAAAGAACTGCTGCGCGTTAAAGAAATGGTGACAAACCGTTCGTTGTTTGCACATCTGTACTGGGTGCTGGTGCACATGGGCAGGCATCGGGTCCCACCTCCTATTTGAACAGCCAGGAAATGGTCGGGGCAGCCACAGGTGTGTTCTCGCCCCCCGTGACGGATTAGGCACAGGTGAGAGCAGCCCCCATTGTTCGCAGCACAGGGATTGTTTACTGTTGGAGCAGGAGCCACAGACAAACAATATCAGTCGACCGTAGCTGAGCAAATAAAGACCGGCTACAGATGAGCGCGGCGCTTGCGGAGGCTTACCAATCGGCTGCCGGTAAGGATGGCATACGTGGACGTCGAAGGGCCTGTGTGTGGTGTTGACCAGGGCTTCTCGGCCGGAGCCGTCGTACTTGTTGCCTTTCTCCACCGTGCGGGTGTTCCAGTCGGTCCAGTACACCGTGTCTTCGAATACGGTCAGAGCAAACGGGTGCGGCAGGTTTCCGTCGTACACCGTGTGTCTGTGCTGACCGTCCAGGTCAGAGTATCTGAGAGACAGAGTGAAATTTAAGCCGTTTCCTGCACGTAAAAGAAGAATGGGAATAATGTTCCTGATGAACTCACTCGATGTAGTTGAGATGAGCGTCCGACCAGTAGAGTTTATCATTGGTGTAGTCGATGGTGATGCCGTTGGGCCACTCTATCTTGGTGGTGATGATTGCTGCTTTGTTTGTTCCATCCATGCCAACACGACCTATGAAGGCTTTGTCTCCCCAGTCGGTCCAGTAGACATATCTAGCAGGGATTCAAAGAAAATTAAAATTAGACCACTTTTGCAAGTATATAAAAAGTCATTTTCCATCATCATGTGCATGACTGGTAAAAATATCGAGGTGTCAATTAGAACTTCAAATTTTGTAACCGTTTCTGACAAAAAAAACGATATGTTGGTAACTTAATTTACAATAAATGATCTTATCAACTTATTTTGAAGTTGTTGTGTTTTTACTTCTGGTTCACTTCTGTGTTTTTAATCAAGATTAAAAACACATCTGTTTAGGGTTGCCTTCAATTGTTTACTTTGTATTCCAACTGTTTTTACCTGTTTGCTTTTCATTTTTATTTTCCCATGTTCTATTTTGTTTCTGCATTTTATTCCTGCTTGCTTTTATTCTGTTTTATTTTCCTATATTTAAATTATGTAAAGCACTTTGCATTGTCTCTGTACTGAAATGCGCTATATAAATAAATTTGCCTTGCCTCACTGATAAATGTCAAAGTTTTTGTTTTTTGAATCTGGTATTACCTGCATACAACATCCTAAAGAAAACATATACCCATGCAATGTATTGTTTTCTGACTAAGCTCTTTTACTACACTACATATTTAGAGTCACAATTAAATATATATGTCCCAGTCATTGATAAACAAATCGGTCCTGGCACCACTCAAGTAACACATTTCCTGTGTATTTTTTCAGCCCCTACTGCACATAGAGCCAGTTTCCCTTATCAAGATGTATAAATAAAGAACAATCTCGAAATCACAAAAAGTTTCCATAATACAGTTCCTTCACTTAAAAGTGCTTGTAATTAGATGCCAGGCAAAATGTTTGAGTGTCCAAGGTTTTCCACCCCCGGTCAGCTTTTCTCACTTATGACAAAGACAGGCTTGTAAACTAAAGAAGCACCACCTCTACTCCAATATAGCTGTAAAGGGCCAGCCGATCATCTGTTAAGCAGGCGACTGAAGGCGGCGGACTGGAGTTCAAGCATTTATCCAGATTATATGACCTTGCTCTGATTGTGTTACTCTAGTTAAAATATTATGTGCATAATGTGCATTAGGCACAGGAAAGTTGTTTATTATTTTCTTTTCCCACAAGTTTATGTATCAACAAAAACTATGAAATACCAAATCTTTAGCGAGGAGAAATATCTGGAAAACACACAATCTTATTGCCTAATATTTAGTTGGTGATATTAATTATAATTAACCCACAATAATCTGGGTGTTTCTTGTCCTTCCCTTCTTCGCAATATCTTACAGTATCTTTGTAAGCTTTATCCTCTAAACCACTAAAAATTTACAGTCATATATTCAATAAATTAGCACATGATTAAAACTACCTTTTGAAAAAAAAACTTTTTAAGCAGGTATTAAACACACTTTTGATTAAGCCTACATTTCACTATTAAAGCTTTTTTATTGGTCTGATATAATATTCTAATCTTGAATGTTTTTCATTCATCAGTAAGCAGATATTCATCCTATTTAACAAAAGAAAGGCTTAAAAACAGTCTGTGTGTAATTATTATAATGTGCTTCACTTAATGAGCTGAGCTAGTGAAATAAATTAACTGGTCTGTGTATTAAGTGTGAGCATTAAGAACTGAAGAATCTAACCAAAAAAAAAAACAACCAAAAAAGTATCATTGATATGCAAGATTTGCATGCATGGCACTCAAGATAGTTTATATTCTTCATATTTTGGCTTTTTCTTTTTTTCTCTGCATTTATCTGGGTTTGGGACTGGCCTTAAATAGAATACAGGATAATGTGCCCCATTTTGAGGCTGCAACTTAAGATAGTTTACAGTCATGTATTCAATAAATTAGCACATGATTAAAACTAAGTCTGTGATTGGGATATTTCACATATTTTATATTTTAATGATGGTTATGATTTAAAATATTGCACAGCTCTAGCTATTTTGTTGTAATAACAAATTGATATTTTGCATTTTAGCAGGAGTTGGAACTAATTTTCTTTCCTAAATAAAGGTATTTATATACAGTTATGAATATTTGTCCAAATACCATGATACTAAGAAATTATCATTCTTAAACCTGGTTAAAGCCTGGTCTATGCTTGACACATCGGCCACCACGGCCATATTACGTCATTTTGGCTACCACCACCCTCCTCACGGCCAAAAATTTCCACGCAAAAAAAAACAACATAGTGTATATATATATATATATATATATATATATATATATATATATATATATATATATATATATATAAATATATATATATATATATATATATATAAATAATTATAATTAGGCCAATGAAGATCACCGTGATCAAAAAATTGTTAACAATTGCTGGAGAGAAATCCCCATCACTCTTGTAAGAGTATTTAAAATGTGGAAAACAACTGTTTTTTCTACTTCTAGTGCAGTGGGGTGTAGTATGCTTGGTGTAGAAGCACAACGCTGCCCTCTAGCGTCTAGGAGAATAGTGCAGACGTTGTGTCCGCCCATCTCAATTCCACGTGGTAAGTGTGTGTGTCAAGCATAAACCGGCCTTGATACTCATGATTATCAACCCTTGTCTAGCCCTAACTGCAGATTAAAGTCTTAAAATAATTAAATGGTGCAGTTTGAAATTAAAATAATGCTATTTAACGGTTGCCAAAGTGAGACCACAGCAGATTAGCTTAGCATGGGAGAATAGGAGAATGCGAAAACTGCCTATAGTCAAAATTGCAGTTCAACATATAAAGTGCAAAATAAAATGATGATTTAAAAGGAAATATTTCTCAAATATTTCAATTGACTGAATGGATGAACAGACAGACAACACTAAAAGACTGAACTCCTCACCCGTATTTGGGATGCAGAACAATACCCCTGGGGTTCTCAAAGCAGTAGCTGTTATTGCCATCTACACAATGTTCGGCAAGTTTCTTGACGAAGCGACCATCCAGTTCAGACACTTTGAGGCAATCCAAGAAGCTGTCCACCCAGTATAGCTTCCTTCCTATCCAGTCAACAGCCAGGCCCTCCCCGTGCAGAACGCCGTTGACCACCACCTCTCGGTTGCTGCCGTTAAAAGACATCCTCTCTATCACTCTACGGCTCACGTCAATCCAATAGAGGCGTTTGTCGACGCGATCAAAGTCCAGAGCGACCACGCTGGTCAGGCCCTGCAGCATAAGAGAGTAGGCCTGCCCGTCCGTTGACAGGTTCCTCAGATAATAGCGGTTGCTGAAGATGAGGTAGGGTGCGATGTTGCTGTTCTGACGGCAGCGCCGTCCGTCCGGCTCTCGGAGAAATCCCGGAGCGCATTTGCACAAGTAGGAGCCGAGGGTGTTCTCACAGATCTGACTGCAAACGCTGGGCGTCTCTGCACACTCGTCGACGTCGTCACATGTTTTGCCGTCAGACATGAGGCGGTAACCTGGGCGGCAGGTGCAGATGAAGCTGGTGGGTGTATCAGTGCAGTTGTGATCGCAGTGGTGAATTGACGGGTCTGTACACTCATTGATACCTACGGTCAGAGAAGAGGCAAAAATAAATGTCAATTTGGCTACACTACCTCTAATATCTTGCAGTATCTCCAAGTTTACTCACACAGTCATCACTGGCATTGGTGCACGGTTCGGCGACCCAAAAACATACATACATACATACATACATACATACATACATACATACATACATACATACATACATACATACATACATACATACATACATACATACATACATACATACATACATACATCTCATTGATAAATTATAAAAGCCAGAATTTGGTGCCCACTTTACCATTTATTGTTGATTATCTCTAATCCATACAGGGTCAAAATTACATAAAAAGCACACCAGAAAATGGCCATCTGAAATTTTCAGAATTTCCTAAACTTGTTTCATTTTCGACATGTGAGAAATAATAACCAAGTTAGGTTTTACCCCACAAATCTGTCCCGCCAATCATAAAACAACACAATGATGAATTTGTTTTCCTTAACCAATTAAGATTCAAGCTATTTCAAAATAAGCTTGTAGAAATAATCAAGACCGACCTCAATTATCCAACATTAAATTCTGTTGTTTTTCTTACATTATATTTTGTGATCTTTTGTTTCTTCTTTTCTTTTGAGAACAAATGCAATAACGATCAGTGCTTTGCTTGAATTTAAAAAACAGAAATAAACCTAAACATCATGTCCACTCTGAACTCTCACTAGAATAATTTTTGGATGACTATTTTTTATTATTTAAAAGTAAAATTACATTTAATGTATAAGTTCTGACTACTCTACCCACCTCTGACGATAGTTTATGTAAACCTCTAACTAGAACTAAGTAATTGAGTAGACAGCACCTGTGAATCAGCTTGTTTATACCTCACGGCCGTCTTTTTCTCCTCTTTTGTTTCAGCACCACGGCACACATTAATGGGAGGCTTTGATTTCTGAAGCGTTGCCGGTATCGTTTCACACTCACCACATCCCTTTTCGTCGCTGTTGTCAGAGCAGTCATCGCTCCTGTCGCACACTTTGCTCAGGGGAATGCAGTGTCCATTTTCACATCTGAACTCTGCGGGGGGGCAGGTGGGCTCAGGCGTGTGGCACATGTGCTGCAGCTCGTCCGACTCGTCGCCGCAGTCGTTGTCGCCGTCGCAGACGAAGTCGTGAGACACGCAGCGGCCGTTCTGGCACGTGAACTGGTGCGACTGGCAGGGCTGGTAGGCGCAGCCCTGCTCATCGCTGCTGTCTCCGCAGTCGTTGCGACGATCGCATCTGATTTTTAAAAAAAACGACGCAAGTTAACCTCAAATGTGACCCCGTCAACATAGACAATACCTGATATTTTCAATCCAACCTGTAGGAGCTGCGTATGCAGAGGCCGTTGCTACAGGTGAACTCATTGATGCCACATGACCTGCGGGTGCAGTTTTGATGCTCATCCAGAGCGTCTGCACAGTCTGAGTCTCCATCACACACCCAGTCGCGTGGAATGCACTTGCGTTGAGGAGGCTGGTTATTGACACACGTGAACTCTGCGCTTGAACACGTGCGATTGGCTGCAGAAAATAATAAATCAGAGTTGAGGATTTGCAAGTTGGGACGAACAACAATGGTGACATATTTTGGAAATCCAAAACATTCCAAACTGTATTTCAGACCCGCGCAGCCGTGACTGCATTGTTTCAGATGAGTCTCCTGCTGAGGCTCAAGCGCCGCTAAAGTCCCTAGCTTCAGGCATCTTATTTTTGGAGCACTATATAAGAATCTTGATCCACCATGAGCCAGAAAGCCAGAGAGAGGAGACAAGCACAAAGTAACGACTGAGGCAGGAGAAATCAGGAATGCTAGCTCCTTGGAGTGGAGATCTACTGGAGACTAAAGATGTTTGGGACTGGCTGCCAGTGTCTCCCCCAACAACACTGTGCTTGAGGAGCGGCAGAGTCCTGAAAAAGAAATGGCATGCAGGGAGCAGGAGGCGGCAAAGTCAAAAAAGAGTCTTGCAAAACAGGAGAGTAGGAAAGAAAAAAATGCCAGGAGACGTAAAGAAACTTCCCAATAATAGGAAACAAGTACTGGAACAGGAACCCTGGGCACATTCCTGCAGGTGCTCTTCCTGTCACATGTCAAAGTTATTTGAAATTTTGCAGTTCGTAAATATTAGTATTAGTAAAAAAACAAATTTTTTACGAAAAATTATATTTTTGCGTAAAGCAGTTTAATAACTTATGGCCATATTAAAATCTGTGTTTTCTAAAAAAATTAATTAAAAAAATGACTTATTATTTTAGGAAGGTGACAATATGTAATAAACTATTATATGCTTAAAATTATGCTTCACAGATTGCTTAGAAAAGGTGTGCTGAAAATGAAGGTGTGCACAATTTCATGCCAGTAGTCCAAAGACATTGAGATATACAAGTGTTAAACCTAAATTACAAGCTTCAGAGAAAGTAGAGCGGCAGTCTCTGACAATAATCATAAGTTTTTATAAAATTTAACATAAAACTGTATAATCTGTACTGGTGGTGCCATTAAGGGCAGTTAGAGTCCATCCTAAGTATATTATTGAGATACAGAGTGAATCTAAAAAGTCTGTTGCGACTGAGGTACGGCACACACTGATACTACGATGATTGTGATTCAATACACTGTGCAGCTCTATTGTAAATCTGGGCTTATTTGGAGAAATGGGTGAATTTAACTGTTTCAACCAGGTTCAGATCTAGTTCATGAGTCAAGCTCTCTTTGATCATTCTTTACCACAGGAACATACAAAGTTTTGCAACCATCAATTAAAGCATTTATGATAGGAACTTCCTAAAATATAGTCCCCCCTATAGTTAGATGTTTGCTAAATTAGGTAAAATACCTCAGGACTATGTTTACAATGTGTAAATTTATGCTTTGCCAAAATTAGCTGTCCCATGAGGGACAGCTTTGATTTTTTTTGTATCAGAAAAGCTCAGAGACTCTTCAGATTTTTTTCCTGGCTACATGTAGTAAGAGTTTTACTGGAGAAGAATAATAGAGGCAACAAACTAAATGAATAGGAATAGGGTTGCTTTTTCAACTAGGTGGATGGGGGCCACATTCACAGCCCTCTGCAGGCTTGGCAAGTGATGGAAGATGGAGAAAATAAAGACGAGTCTGAGACGCATACCACAGTTGTGTCTCTGATCTTCATCGCTCATGTCGCCACAGTCATTGTCTCCATCGCAGATCCACGACAAAGCAATGCACCTGCCGTCATCACAGCGAAACTGGTCCGCATTGCAGGTTCTGACTAGCATGGCTGCAGAGACAGACCGTACACGTTAGATTTTAGATACCACAGCAATGAACACAGAGGTTTGACTAAAATATACCCAAACCCAGCTAAATTTCATCTACTGTTAATCCCAGCCCAATTGATGATGTGTTTACCCTGTCTGTTTGTAACTTCTTCTTCTTTTTTTTTTTTTTCACGGTCAGTTCCCCTCGTAGCTTTTTAACTTTGAAAGAAGGCACAATACGACACTGGCAAAGCTTTCAAAATAGTCATGGCAACTCCACATTCCCATGCATGGTGAGCAATCTAAACAAAAGCCAAAGTGAGGCTCTGTAACCCCGGGCGGATAAAGAGAGGGGGAGGTGCTGTTTGTCTGAGGACATTGAGGGGCGTCACCACGGAGGAATGCAGCCCACAATAGGAGGCCTGGCTGACCACATCATCAACAAAGGAATACACCACTGACTCGCACTCACAGGAGTCTTTCACACTGCCCAGAATGGCTAACAGACACCTTCAGACAATAAGTGAGCAACTGATAAAAGGTTGAGGTGGGGGTGGGTGGGGGGTGTGGGGGGAGTTGGACTGCACCACAAAGCTGGAAGGCTCATTCTGGGTGTGAGAGAGTTGAGGAGCACTCACTGCAGGAGAGGGGTTCATCAGAGCCGTCAGAGCAGTCGGCGCCGCCGTCGCAGTACCAGTGGGCCGGGATGCAGCGACCGCTGGAGCAACGAAACTCACTCTGGGAACAAGTGGCTGCAGCTGCAGAAGATGCAGACGGGAAACATGTCAGCTGGAGAGCTTTTCAACATCCGTGTTTCATTAGTAGCATGTCTTTTAACCATAAAGGACAAAAAGTAGTGTTAAAAGCGATCAGGCCTAGAGGGGTAAAGTAAGCGGTAATATTAGCTATTTGAAATGTTTATCCCATAAAAGAGGATACATACAGCCCATAATATAAAAACAAATATAATTCACGCTGTATACTATGGGATTTTCCAATATTTGGAAATATATAATGCTTCGCAGGAGCAAATTTAAAATAAAATTATGCTTATGAAGTAAAATACCTCCAGTCAGTGCAGATGACTAACAAATTATGGCACCTTGGACTTACTAACTTTATATTGATTGGTTTCTCTTGTAAAGATGTGTAAAAAGCCTAAAGATTAATACAATTTCTAAATCAGTAGGCCAATTTTGCACAGAAATATATCAAAGACATTTCATTTTAAGAAACTGATTTATTTAAGCCAGATACACTTATTGGAAGTTCTTCCAATGAATCCAACTAAACATTTTCTAATGTAAATGTTTCTTAATTAGATCAGACTGTCTAGAAACATTTCATTGATAAATTGTGTTCTTGTTTCCATGGTATAAAGATATGGTGAGAGAAAAGGGGTCAGCTTCTCTAAGCCATGCTTGAAAATAGGAAAGACAAGACAACTTGCCAATTTAAGCATATGTTTTTTAAGAGTTGGGACATGACTATCATCACAACCCTTCATACTACTGACTCAGTGGGGTTCGGTGTAATAAGAGAAGATTTAGCTTTTTGGCAGCAAATGCTCCAGGGTGAAATGGTGTGAAACCAAAGAAGAAGATCTTGAAAAGACATTCATCTACAATTATTGGAAAGAATCTGTGAATCTGTTCCAAAGCCCTGAGGATCCCATTTATAGCGCATAAAATTATAGTATTAGTGCCTGGACATTTTGAATAAAAACCTGAGGGGGAAAAAATGAAGTGAATAAGTATGGGATCTTTCGGTAGAATTATGATTCAAAACAGGTGGTTTGCAGAGAGTTAGAACTCATTACCTATTGAAGACGGTGGGAATATACAATTTAACGTATCTTGGTGTATTTGGAAGCTATGCTTCTGGGAGCTACATTACTAATTACTAATTAGTCACACCAATTAAGTCTTTATCTTTTTAATTAGGGACATGAACAAGTGCTTTTATTTGTTAAACACTCTTTAATTACTGATAATTGTAATAATGATTTCTAATGGTGGTCACAGACAATAATCAACTGCTTTACAGCTTTTAAAGTAAGTTTTTTTTAACTTAAACATTTTGTTCTGCCTTCTGTTATCGAATCCTCAGTGACTTTGTGTCTGTTTAGAAAATAATACCAGAGGAGAATTGCAACAACTACTATGAGAGACAGCTTTAATGAGCATCTAAAAAATTAATACATGCATAAAAACAGTTGCGGAGCTCACCACAGTGAGTTGGGCTTTCATCGCTCATATCCCCGCAGTCATTGTCTCCATCGCACAGGTACGACCGTGGGATACAAATGTTGGTGGACTGACACTTTGCTTGCTCTGGCTGACAGGTTCTCTCAGCTGGAATAACCACACATTTAAATACACAATAAAACAGACAGGTTATTTACAGTAGAAACTAGATGTTTAAACATATGGTAAACAAAGATAACGATTTCTTTTCTTCTTGTCGGACATAAAATCAGACGAAATCAATCCCTTAACAAAAGCAAAGGATCTTGTCAAGATTCTGGCTGAAGCAGGTAGTACATTCATTATGTTGAGTCCTGTACCTACATCGGTTGAAAGACCACTCAAAAAGGGAGGAGGAATTACTCCTAAAGCCAAGTTACTGTTTGCAAATGCACACAGGGACAAAAACCCTAATTTTTGGACAAATTTGCTGAGGTCTGTTGACACTGAAAGTGTTTGACCATTCCTACATTTGGAGGAAAGACTGTGATTCTTGCAGGAAGAAAATACAATTTTACTGTGAAGTACAGGGTGGTTGCATCTTAATGGATGGGTGTTTTACTCCAGGAGGTACTGGTGTACTTCAAGACAAGGACCCTTAGCATACAGCAAAGAAGGTAAACAAATTCACTGTTTTGGAGGGTCTAACACAAAGCCCCTATTCGGTTCCACAGATTATTTGTGGGCAGAGTTGAAAAAGTTGGAGTAAGTCCTAGAAAACTGACTCAGTAAGGCCTGTTCTGGGAGGAGGAATGGGCCAAAATGTACGTAATGCTCTGAAAATAAAAGTAAACTTTTATAACACCCTCTTTGAACTCTCTCACACATTAGTCTTGCATTAAGCAAATTCAATAATTGTGGTAAATCTACAAGACCAAAACAGGAAATGTTTAGTCTGATTTGATGTCAAACTAAAATAGGGGCAAGCTGTGTCTTTTTAAATGGCATAATCTGGTTTCAACTCCGGCAATTACATTATCTTGTCGGCTAAAGAGACTCACGGCAGTTTTGTTCATCTGTGGTCCCATTGTCGTAGCAGTTGTTTATGCCGTTGCAAATGTAGTCCTTGGCAATACAGCGGCCGTTGCTGCAGGCGAACTCTGTACTGGGGTCACAGGGTCTGAACAGACAGCCAACTTCATCACTGTTGTCTCCACAGTCGTTGTAATGGTCACAGCGGTAGTGGTAGGGGACACATCGGCCGTTGCCACAGGTAAACACGGTGGGCGCGCAGGTGTGGAAGGCTGCCGATCAGATATCGAGAACGGGTCAGAGCTTTAGCCAAAAGAGAGCGAGTTGAAAAGGAAATGGCACTTTGAGCAGGAGCTCATTTTACCTGACAGTGCAATAAAGGAAGACAGCAGCTGTGGGACTGCATGCAAAGGCAAGCACATTTAATTATGTTAGTATTGATTACTGTCAGTAAAGAGGGATTAGAAGTTCAATCACACAGTGCAACGATACACACCAGCATTGCTGAAGAGGTGTTTATGTCCTAAGAACGTAGTTTGTGAAAGAGGAAAACAAAACAAAAAAGCACTAATGTGTTAGTAGTAGTGAAGGTAAGTAGTTAAAATATCAGAAAATGCTCTACAAAGAGGGCCACGACCAGAAGAAGCATTTGACTCATAATCTGTTTAGAGGAACCTACCACACACTCGTTCCAGCTCGTCGCTACCATCTCCACAGTCGTTGTCATTGTCGCATATCCACTGTGCTCGGATACAGCGCCCATTCATGCAGGCGAACTGGCCTGGCTGGCAGCGAGTCCCATTATCAGGAATACAATACTTGCTGTCAGCCAGGTACCATCGACCTTCTGACGGGCAGTGGCACTCAGCTCCATTAGGTCCTGGCAAGAGGAGGATCACCAGACATTCACACGGAGGTTCCAGCATGTTAAATTAGGGCTGGACGATAATTCAATAACAATATATATCGATCGATAGACGTGTGGCGCGATAGGAAAAAAAAGGGTCGATAAAACTTCGATAGACAGTTTTCCTTCCTTCCTTTCAGCCTATCATATTAGTTGATGCTACAGTCACTACTTCCTCTCGACCAATCGTAATCGCGGACCCAGGCACGCCGTCACAAAGCGCCGCCCTCTCAAACCACAACACAGAGCACGTGAATATGTCGCAGCAAGGAGCGGCGGAGGAAACGGTCCTAAAACGGGGTTTTACTAGTTCGCCAGTCTGACAGAAATAAACCAGTAATTTGTAAGACTTGCAAGGAACCGGTAAAAACAAAGTCTGGTAACGCAACCAACTTGTTTCATCACGTAAGCCACTCACATCCGCAGCAGCGCGAGCCGTTTTAGCCTTGCTCCGCTCCGCGTCATCTTCGGAGAAATCTTACGGAGCTTCTTCCAAAACAAAGCAGGTATAGCAGCTAAACTGGGCTCCCTTCTTTGTGATAAAATGGTATTGGTATATTTATTTTGGTCATTTTACTGGTCACTTTAGTTTATTCTTTGTCAGTATTTAATAACATAACTCAGGTCTCTTAAGTTATTTTTCTTTAAAAAAAATCTGTTATGGTTAAAAAGTTGGTTAAATAAAGATTTAATTGGAATTCTGTGTTTGTGTTCTTTATTAAAATTAAATCATTTAGCAATATCATAAAATGTCCAGGCAGAGCTGCACATAAAATATGGTTTTAAATAATGTTCAATAATTATCGATATCGATCAATATGCATTTTTTATTTATATCGATAAGCATTTTTTCTATATCGTCCAGCCACAGTTTAAAGAAGTTTTTTTTTCTACCTGGTGTGCAGATGTGGCTGCAGCCTCCGTTGAACTGCTGGCACGGACTGTCGCACCGCTGCTGCTTTCTACGGGCCAAAACTTGAATGTCCATCGGTCGGGATGGGAGGTTCTGAATCATGACCCTCTGGTCAGAGCCGTCGTGTTTGTTGGCCCGATAGATGCTGCGGGTGTTCCAGTCGGTCCAATAGATGAACTGACCAAACATGGTCATTGCAAATGGGTAGATGGCTGTGCTGACGATGACCTCACGGTTGGCCCCCGAGAGAGAGGATCGCTCAATCTTCTGTCTGATGGCACAGCAAAAGTACTGCAATAGCAGAAGCTTTAACATAAAAAAGATAAGCACATTATAAAATTTGTCAGATCTTACAAGCTTGCATCTGCCCAGTAGAGTCTCTCCTCTTCATAGTCCAAAGTCAGACCGTTGGGCCACACCAAGCTGCTGTTCACAATCTCGGTCCTGAAGTTTCCGCCCAAGGTGGCTCGCTCAATCTTCGCATGGGTTCCCCAGTCTGTCCAATACATGTATCTGTACAACAAGAAAGAGGCAAACTAAAAATGCACAGACTGATTTTGTGAATCAAGAGGGTTTGCTGTGTAATGCTTACCCCCTGCAGGGATCCAACATGATGGCCCTTGGCCTCGACACATGGGCGATTATTGTTCTTTGTGCGCCATCCACAGACATAGAGCTAATGCTCTGGTTGACATAGTCGCTGTAGTAAATTCTTTTGTTTATCCAGTCATAGGCTATCCCGTCAGGAGCCCCGAGATCTGTCACAACCACAGCATAATTACTCCAACTGCTACCCAATAACACTATAATCTGAACGGTAGGACAACTAAACTTACCTGCAGCGACTACAACAGGAGCTGAAGTGGGAGAGGTCAGGCTGATATAGCTGATCTTGCTTGATCCTGCACCTGAGCTCTGAGTGAAGTAAATCCTGTCGTCTGTGAGGTCAAAATCAAGAGCCACGGAGGTGCGTGGCACATGGACAACAGGGAACGGCATTGCGTGGTCCTCAGGATCGAGTCGCAGGCTGCGCACCGTGCTCTCTGTGGTGTAGATGAGATAATCCTCCTTTGACATCTCGCAGCTCTCTTTATCTGCGGCAAGGTCTCCAAAAGCACAGCTGCACTTTTTGTTCTGAGTGCCTTGGTTTGAGCCGGGAAGGGCAAAGCAGAAGTGGGCACAACCTCCATTGCTTCCCATGCAGGGATTGTGGTTCAGCTCCTGGACACTGGTGGGCTGGGTGCGTTGGTCAAAGATCGTCACATCCCTCAACATGTTTATGTTATCTCTAATTACGGCCGGCGGCTCTGTGCCGCCTGGCTCCTTGCTCGCTTGGAAAACCTTTTTGAGATTTCTGTCTACCCAAATAATGCTATTCTCAAAGACTGTAATTCCATAAGGAGTTGGATAGCGGCTCCCGTACCTAACTATCTCTGTCTCCCCTCCATGGGGCCTGATGCGAGCAATCATATCCAGAGAGTCATCCACCCAGTAGACGTAGCCAGAATGCCAGTCTAGAGCGAGGCCTCGTGGGGTAATAATCCCAGAGGACACTAAAACTGTGCGGTTGGTTCCATCCAACAGCGCACGCTCAATTTTGGGGTTCTGTCCGTAATCGGCCCAATACAGGTATCTGTTTATAGGGTCCACAACAAGGTGCCGAGGCATATCCACCTGGGTCTTCAGCAGCACTCTGCGGAAAGTTGTGTTCAAGCGAAGTACCTCTACATAGGTCTCAGTCAGGAAGGCGTTGGTGAAATACAGGTTACCTTAGGAGAGAGTAAAGAAAGTTTCTAATTTATCACAATAATATTGTCTTGAAAGTCATAATTCCTGACATATAGTGTAGGGAACAAAAGTCTTATAATGTACCAAACATGCAAACAGCATACATTTAGGTCATGTTGTATTAAACAAGTAAACATTGCATTTAAGAGATTCATGAATGATATACACTTAACCCCATTTTACACCGGCTTTACTCTACTTCGGCCGCTCAGCTCCGCTTGGCCGAGCTCTACATTCTTCTACTCCTGTTCGTTTTCCACAAACCCGGTATAGAAAGGAGGTGGTGAACACATTCTGGGGACTGGCTTTAAGCCCCACCTCCAGCTGTCACTGTTGTGCTCTCTGCCGCTATTGAGCATTAGCCTACTCTGTGACGTTAGAACCTTAAACAAATCAGCGAGAAATAGTAAACAATAAAAAAGTAAATAATTCATTATTTAACAAAAGCAAAAAAAAAAATGGACATAAAATCTTTGTATTAATTACCGGAATGTCTTGAATATTTTTTTAAGAATAAAATAACCCTATTGGATAAATATCTGGATCACAGATCAGCCTGAAACATTAATAAATAAGGCACAGTTTATGATCTGCTCTCTGTCTGTTGTCCAAACAGCTCGAAGGTTTGCCTCCATGGAGTTAAAATTTAGGGCTTTATGAGGACGTTTTTGCCTCAGCCATGGAGGGAACGATAAGGACATTAAAGTGCAAAACTGTGGACTTTTGACTGCAGTGAAATGATCTTTATAGATTGGATATTGGTGAGTCATGCTGCGCGAATTCGGCGGAGTGTTCTTTGGGTTAGATCCAGAGAGGAGGCAGCCTACTCTCTCCCATGCCCCTCCAAACACATAGTGGTTCGATTAGGGGCTGTGAATAACTGCAATCGAAAAGCCAGCAAAGCGGGTGAACTGAGTAGGATCCAGCCAAGCAGAGCCAGTGGAAAATGGGCTTTATATTGTTGATTTTAATGTTTTTTTGCTTCCGCAGAGTTCAGAAACAGAATATCTGAGGAAGGGTGCCCCAGGTAGGTGAAAATCAAAACATACTTGAAGTAACACAACAGCTTACCTGCAGCCCAGTCCACGGCAATGCCCCGTATCCCGTTGCGTCCTATCCCGGATGTAACTACGCTATGCAATCCTGAGCCATCCGGCTTTATGCGTCTGACCCCGTTTTGCATTGCCGCAGTGCTGCTGAAGTCACACCAGTAAATGAAACCAGAAGCCATATGCACATCAATGTGGAGAGCGTTACGACCTGCAAGAGGACAGTAATTCAGTAATTCAGTTCCTGTTTTCTACTGGGCACTTTTGAAGAATCAAAGCACATCAGATAGTATGTGTTTGACATGCAGCACTGGAACTGGAAAGTTACTCACCTCTTCCAGCGACAGGGACCATTGCCTCAGAGTGATCTGAGCCTTCTAGACTGAAGCCTTTTATAGCAGACAGAGTGGAGATGACAACGTAGGACTGGTAGGGGGCACAGGTTCGATTATCTGCGTTAAGTTTAAAACCTGTCGCACATGCACAGGTAAAAAGGCTTCGTGGTCGAGGAAGACAAAGCTGCTCGCAGGCTCCCATATTGTCCGAGCAGCCATTAGATGTTCCAGCGGAGGCTGAGTTTAGAGAGAAAACACAACATAAGAAATACACCAAAGGAGAAATGTTAACTGTACAGATAATCTGAGAAGTTGCCTGATGACCAGAATCAGACAACTTTCAGCTTTAGAGCAAACTCATAAATAACATGTTTTTCCAATCAATGAATGCACCATTCATCGGCACTAATCAAACTTAGGGTAACAACAACTCTTTCCAGTGTGGATGCTGCATAAAAGATAAAAAAATACCTAAAGTAAGCCATTTTGGCATGAATTAGGTTTCTAAAAATTAAGTCAGATGAAGCACACAGATTTCCAAAAGGAGATTGTATTTTCTATGACATGTAGAGATGAGTCTGCAGTTCATTCGGGCTGCAGCAGAGCGAGACAGAGCAAGACTTTCTGTAGATAGCAGGAAACTTGAAGTGAGTACATGAAAGTAAATATTTTCTTTCTTTCTTTCTATTTCTTTGGCTTCTTTAATGAAATAGAGTGCATTTGGAAATGTTTGCAATCTTACAGTAATGGTTAGGATCTATATGATTACCTCATCCTCAGTAAGTGAGGCAGCATTGGAGGAATCCTTAGAACCTGCGCAGTGTCTGAACTGTTTAAAAGCAGTAGAGCTTTCTGAGCTATCTAAAATTTTAGCTTCATCTAAACCTTCTACCTGTATGTTAGACCCAATCCCAACCAAGTTGTTTAAGGAGGTATTCCCTCTGATCAGTGGTCCTATTTTAGACATGATTAATCTATCCTTGGTAAATGGATATGTACCACAGGCTTTTAAAGTAGCTGTTATTAAACCTTTACTTAAGAAACCATCTCTTGATCAAGATGAGTTAGTAAATTACAGACCTATATCTAATCTTCTTTTCTTATCTAAAATTCTTGAGAAAGTAGTTGCTAATCAACTATGTGAACATTTACAAAGTAATGACCTACTTGAGGAGTTTCAGTCAGGCTTCAGAGCTCATCATAGCACTGAAACAGCTCTGGTGAAGGTCAACAATGATATTCTCATGGCCTCAGATAATGGACTTGTGTCTATACTTGTCCTGTTAGATCTCAGTGCTGCATTTGATACAGTTGATCACAATATTCTCCTACAAAGACTTGAGCATACTGTAGGGATTAAGGGAAAAGCATTAGGCTGGTTTAAATCTTATCTGTCAGACAGATTCCAGTTTGTTCATGTTAATAATAAATCTTCCTCAAACTCTAGGGTCACTTGTGGAGTACCACAGGGTTCAGTCCTTGGACCAATTCTATTTACTATATATATGCTTCCGATTGGCAAAATTATCAGACAGCATGGGATTAATTTCCACTGTTATGCTGATGACACTCAGCTATATTTATCCATAAATCCTGATGAATCCAATCAGTTACTTCGACTGCAGTCATGTCTTGATGACATCAAAAGCTGGATGACTTTAAATTTCCTGCATTTAAATTCTGACAAGACAGAAGTTGTAATCTTTGGGCCAGAGTCTTCAAAAAATAAAGTTCTTAATCAATCCCTTAATCTGGATGGCATTAACTTGGCCTCTGGTAATAAAGTTAAAAATCTTGGTGTTGTTTTCGACCAAGACATGTCATTTAAATCCCATATTAAACAGGTTTCCAGAGTTTCCTTTTTTCACCTCCGGAATATCGCCAAAATTAGAAACATTCTGTCCAGGAGTGATGCTGAAAAACTAGTCCATGCATTTGTTACTTCAAGGCTGGACTATTGTAATTCTTTACTATCAGGAAGTCCACAAAATGCAGTTCGAAGTCTTCAGCTGATTCAAAATGCTGCGGCAAGAGTTCTGATGAAAATCAACAAGAGGGATCATATTTCTCCTGTTTTAGCTTCCCTTCATTGGCTTCCTGTTAAATCAAGAATAGAATTTAAAATTCTCCTTCTAACGTATAAAGCCCTTAATAATCAAGCTCCATCATATATCAGAGCTCTGATTACCCCGTATGTTCCTAACAGAGCACTTCGCTCTCAGACTGCAGGTCTGCTGGTGGTTCCTAGAGTCTCTAAAAGTAGAATGGGAGGCAGATCCTTTAGCTATCAGGCTCCTCTCCTGTGGAACCAACTCCCAGTTTTGGTCCGTGAGTCAGACACCCTATCTATTTTTAAGACTAATGTTAAAACTTTCCTTTTTGACAAAGCTTATAGTTAGAGTGGCTCATACCCTGAGCTATCTCTATAGTTGTGCTGTGATAGGCCTAGGCTGCTGGAGGACATCAGGGTCTAATTTTCTCACTCTACTGATTTCTACTGTTCTTCAGTCTACTGTTCTCCAGTTTTGCATTGTATTACATTGAAATGACTGTCGTAATTTCAGCTTTTAACTTTTGCTCTCTCTCTTTTTCTTCATAGTAGGTACACCTGGTCTGGCGTTCTGTTAACTGTGACATCATCCAGAGAAGACGGCTCACCCGCTACTTCCATCTAATGTAGAACAGATTACTAGATCAATGTGTGCTTCTGTGCTTTTTTGTTTCTCTTGTTGTGTCTCTGTTCTGTCTTCTGTAACCCCCAGTCGGTCGAGGCAGATGACCGTTCATACTGAGCCCGGTTCTGCCGGAGGTTTTTCCTTCCCGTTAATGGGTGGTTTTTCTTCCCACTGTCGCTTCATGCTTGCTCAGTATGAGGGATTGCAGCAAAGCCATGGACAATGCAGACGACTCTCCCTGTAGCTCTACGCTTCCCCAGGAGTGAATGCTGCTTGTCGTGACTTTGATGCAATCAACTGGTTTCCTTATATAGGACATTTTTGACCAATCTGTATAATCTGACCAAATCTGTATAATATGATTGAACTTGACTTTGTAAAGTGCCTTGAGATGACATGTTTCATGATTTGGCGCTATATAAATAAAATTGAATTGAAATTGAATTGAATATTGTCGATGGAATGCAGACAAATACTACTATTTTAGTAATGCTAGTTGCACTGATTGCTAAAGACAGTTACTGTTCTCTTAAACATGATGTGATGTCACCTCTGCTCTTAATTTAAAAAGCTAATTATTCCACATGATGTGAAAGCTATAAAGAATGTTTTAGTGTTGTTCATAGGTGTGGTTAGAGAGGATGAAAAGTATTAATATCTCACAGATTCTGTTTTTCAAACCATCACACAACTTTTAATCTCACAGGTAACCTGAGTAAATACAAAAAGCAGTTTTCAAATGATGCTTTAATTTATTAAAGGTAAACAATCTAACCAAACCAACCTGGCACTATGTGAAAAAGTAATTGACTGGTTTTGAATTCTTGGATGGGTGGTCAGCGTAAATGGTAAATGCCCTGTACTTCTATAGCGCTTTATCAAGTCCTAAGGACTGTTCCACGTTTTCTCCATTTGTGGATACTAGCTCTCGATGTGGTTCACTAGTATCCCAAAACCCTTTGAAAGAACCTTTTAAACGATATTCAAGCTGATGGTCATGGACGTTTAGACTCTGTTCTTAAATTTCTCTAGAACACAATGTGTTGCGTTTTAGGAATATTTAACCACGCGCTAACCACTGCGCCACCGAAGCACGCCCAACATGTTCTTTTTAAAGGGACAGTGTGTAACTAATTTGTCGTTGCCATTTCTGATTAAAGTAGCAGAAAGGGGACAACATTTCCAGCCATTTCCTATCTTTCTTCTATATGAAGATGTGCTGTCGGTGGAGGAGTAGAAAACAAGCAAAGACGAACGTAGCTCATTCTATTTCTGTTGACATACTCTTTGCCCAGCAAAAGGGAAGAGAAAGTACCCAAGAAAAGAAAAAGAAGTAATAACTGGGAGGAAATGAGAATCTATATCAGCTATTATTACCAGGTAGAGATAATTCATGAGGCAGCGAGGATTTAAAATGAATGCGGAGGTTGCTGACAGGTAAGCTAATTCAATATAACAGTGAAGTTTATTTTGACGTTATGTTAGAGACAGGGCAGTGTAGTCCATCTACATCTCTGTCCTCCTGATAAAGACAGCTAGTTTGTTCATCTTGTCTCCCTCTCAGGGAGGTGTCCATAACGCAGCAGCGCCAGTGGGTCTCTATACTTGTGTTTATATAGTCGCTTATTCTAGAGCCCAAATAACTGCGGGTTCAGAAACGAACCCAAGAAGCCACGACTCACAGAATTTACAAGCGACTTTAGAAAAAAACAAGCGGACTTGGCAACAGAGCCAAAAACCATTTCACTCGACGACCATAGCTATTAGCTATTAGTGGAACCAAATACATGGAGGACATGTTTACATTGTCATATTTATGATACTCTGTGGCTTCTGTAATAGTTATCACGCACTTAACTGCAAGGTTGTTTGTAATTCATTTAGCGCACCACTAGATGGTGCACCAGTGTGAAAATCTTACACACTGGGGCTTTAAGGGATTTTTTGATTGTAAAAGTAAGGCAGTAATCAGGACCATGTGTGGTTAGTGAATTTGAACCAAAAGATATATTGAATTAACCAGAGGATTAATTAGATTTTTACATCAAGGATTTTCACAAATAATTCAACAGGTCAAAGCTTTTCAAAACCCAGATCAGAAATCTGCCACAAACCTTCATGGTGAATCTCTACTCAACTGTACAAGTAAACTGTGAGGAAATACGCCACTCACTATCTCTGAAATGAACTTTTAGGACTCGTAGTCCTGACAGGTTGTCTCGCATCACAACCCTGTTGGCACCAGAGGACTTGTCCACACGCTCGATGACCTCAAAGTCCCGGTCGCTGAAGAACAGGTAGCTCTGATAGACAGCCACCCCCCAGGGGTGAGAAAGTCCAGCCACTATGGTGAAGCGGTTAGTTCCATCTGGATCCCCGCGCTCAATCTATGGCGGTTTGATGAAAAACACAAACGCAGAATGCCTTTATTGGAGGTTTGCATCAAAGGTAGGGTACAGAGCACATAATAAGTCCCAACATGTTTAGGGAGAAGTAATAGAGTGAAAACTGACTTTTCCAGTGCTTGTAACGGCCCAGTATAGCTTGTTCTCCTGGATGTCCACAGTGAGGAACTCAACATGATCGAGGTTGTTGGTGAAGAGCGTGACGGGGTTCATGCCATCCATGTCGGCTGATGCTACCTTGGCAGGGATACCGCTTTCTGTTCCCTGGTCTGTCCAGTAGAGTTTGCTAAATAAAATGAAAAATACATGTAGAGTTTATCTTACTTCAGACAGTCACCTTTTAAACCAGAAATTAACAAATTTTTTCTCACTGTCTACCATTTGAAACAGGTGCAACTTTTTAAATTTTTGTTCAGTTAAGATTTTCAAAATTACTTGTATTTCAAACTTCCTCATGGAGGGACAATAAAGGTTATTTCAAATCAGTTTATATGTATCGATTTGCCAAATACCAGAATAATTACCAAAAGAAAATGTTACTTTCTTAAAACAGACGTTTACATTCATTACTAAAGTATTTGGTAGATTTGCCTTTAAACAGTATGACTAGGGTCAGATATTTTGTGTATCCTTCTCACACATTGAATTTTGGACCATGCCTCCTGACAGAACTGGAGCAGCAGTCAGTTTTAGAGGTTGCCTTGCTTATACAGGCCTTTTCAGCTCTGTCCACAAATTGTCTATGGGTTTAAGACCAGAACTTTGTGATGGCCACTCAACAAAATGGATTTTACTCTCCTTAAGTATTTTTGAAATCAATCTGGATGTAGGCGTAGGGTCATTGTCCATTTGGACGATCCAGTTATGTTCAAGGTTTGACTTCCTGGAAAAGTCTTGTTTTTGGGGTAATGGCTTCTTCCTCTCTGAGCGGGTTTTCAGCTCATGTGTGTACAGGAATGGTTTTATAATGGATAATGACACTCTCTTATAGCTTCTTCACAAACATTTTCTTTCTTCTGTTCTGGGGTTGATTTGCACATTTGTCACAAAAAAAACATGTTTATGCCTGGGACACAGAACCAGTCTCCTTCTTGAAGGGTATGATAGCTGGATATTACTTTGTATTTATTTGTTTGAACAGATGACTGCTGCACATTCAAGGATCAGGAAATTGTAGCCAATAATGAACCAGCCTTGTAGAGATCACAAGTTCCCTTTCTGATATCTTGGCTGAATCAATTAGATTTTACCTTTATGTCATACATGTTTGAAGATTTGGATCAAAACACATCCGCAGGTGTGCCCGGTTTAATTCACAGTTCAGAAGCTTATGCTATGTCATCATCATGTAGGCATTGTCAAAGGAATTAAATTTCTAAAATAATTCTCTAATTATTCTGGTATTTTGATAA
Source organism: Fundulus heteroclitus (assembly GCF_011125445.2). Classification (NCBI taxonomy): domain Eukaryota; kingdom Metazoa; phylum Chordata; class Actinopteri; order Cyprinodontiformes; family Fundulidae; genus Fundulus; species Fundulus heteroclitus. The sequence continues at coordinate 24,947,483 of NC_046367.1, forward strand.
TTTTACCTGGCCCAAAAGCAGGAAGAGTTTTAATTGATTTAATTTCAGCAAGTGTTTTTACATACAGTGTGTTTAATCTTCCAGTCTTAACTGCATACACTTAGGATTTACGAACAAACATTGTTGAACGATCGATGAGAAAAATAAAATGCACCTTTAAGCATCGGCAGGCTAACGAAACCAAAACATATCAAGCGTTTATTAAAATGTTACAGTTTAAACTCGCAAACACTCTCCATTATACAATTCTTGCATTTTTAAATATTTGCATTTTCCCTTGATTATAAAAAAACACAGCTGCTTAGAAATCACTTCTGGTCGTGACAGCGGTGGGGAAACACTTTAAGTAATGCTCTTCTAGAACTACAGTTGGCAGGCAACAAGCATCATGTCTATAGAGCAGCTGACTGCAGGCTGCTAGACATGCAGATGGCCCAATAAGACCGCTAACAGCTTGTTAAACTCCCAGTTTTTATCTATATACAGATGTGCAGAATGGCAAAAATATGTTACACAATTAAATTAGTTAAATGAAGCTGGTGTTTAATCTACATTTCTCTTTTGGTATGAGCTTCAAGAGTGGTTAAATGTTATTTCTTCCATTAACATTATTATAGCTTTTGTAATCAATACATTATATAACTGTAGCAGGGGTGTTAATACTATGATACTGTGACACTTGAGTATTTCTAGTTTAGGGTATCATACATAACTGAATATAACACATAACTGGATGTAATACATTTAGCTTCCAAGTAAAGTGATTCATGTTTAAATCTGACATGATTTCAGCTCATGTGTGTACAGGAATGTACACACATCTGTGCCCCAGACTAACTAAACATCTTCCTCCCATTGCTCAAGCCATAATGAGAATGGAAAGCTCTTGTTTCTTGACTGTAAGCTGGTGGGGTTTTAGATGGCAGCACGGGCTTGTTAAGATCCCTCCCGAGGCTGTCCAGATGGAGGCTGTCAGGGCTCAGTAGCAGTGGATTTGAGCGGTTGTGCCAGGACGGTGTTAAATGGGGCTTACCCACGTGCTGGATCCACAGCGATGCCAACAGGACTGCCAGCGCCGGCTGGAGAGCCGTTGTTTGTGATTAGCGTTTTCCGGTACTGTACCTCTCCTCTCAACTTTAAAACCTGGCCAAAGAAAAACGAGTACGTGAGAAGAAAGATAAACAAATGGACATGTAAAAGAAATAAGGTAATCTCACCTCAATAGACTGTGCAGCTGGATTGGTGTAGTACAGGTTCTCTGTGATCCAGTCCAGGGCCAGGCCAACGGGCGAGCCGAGAATGGCTGCAGGGGCAAACTCCGTCCTGTTTGTACCGTCTGACTTCACCCTGTGGATCTCACCCTGTTGGACAAACATAGACCTGTTAATAATGCATGGCTTAACCAAATTGTGCCAAACTGTAAGCACAGCATCTTTTGAGCTGTAACTATAGAATAAACTGAATAACTGGGGGTTGTCTTTAAGTCTGGCATGTTGGAAGGTGGTTTGTGGTGGACTCACAGGGTGTTCTACCCAGTAGATGGTCTGTTCCTTGTCATCGAAGTCAACATCATAGCCGTTGTGAAGACCGGCGACCGGAACCATGGCGTCATTGCTCTTGTCCTCTGGGTTTAGTGGAATACCATAGATGATGCTGTCTCTCACAACCACCAGAAAGGGATCTTCAACTAGCAGAAAATAATAAAAATCTGTGTCAAATTTGTCAAAGAAAAGCCTTCATCATGGTTCAACCTTTATTTTCTGATGAAAACTGAGTGATAACTTCATCGACTCATAAAAACAAAACAAACATTTTGGAAAGAGATGAAATACATTCTAATCTAATGTTAGTGATGTGGAAACTTAGGACAGCTTTAACAAATAAACAATGAAAACTAATGAGCTTGGGCAGAAGTGATTGAATAAACTGAATTTCCTAGCAGCACTACAGTAATTCTATGGTGAGCTTTTATTTTTTTTTTACATTGTTTACATTTCAATCGTTTATATAAACCGCTGCTGCATCTTTATCCTGAAATTTACTGCAATTTACTGTGATTTTTTACTTACAATTTACTGTGATTTTTTTTACATTGTTTACATTTCAATTGTTTACATAAACTGCTGCTGCATCTTTACCCTGAAATTTACTGCAATTTACTGTGATCTTTCAAGCTGTATGCAAACGAAATTTCGTTCTGTACGCACTTTGTGCATACAAAACGACAATAAAGTTGTCTAAGTCTAAGTCTAATTGGAGAAAAAATATTGTATAATATCTATATGATTATTGTTCAGGTAGATCATGTTTAACAGCAATGTTGCATATAAACTTTTTTTTAACTGTGATAGGTTTAGTTTTAGTATATAAAAATGTTAACCATGCTTCTAACATTGCTGCATTGCATGCACCGCTTTCCCCACTATTGATTTGCAGGATTTTTTTGTCATGTTTTAAATCACAACACATTCTATTTAGGGTTTTTAGTCTTTAGTCTAAAATTTTTTAGTCTAAATTTTTAGTCTAAAAGAAACTCAAAGTTTTTCATAAGGAGATAACTGTTTCACTCCAATGTAGGTGAAGAAAAGAACTTCAGAAATGAGAAGCTAAGAGCAAATTTCTGTGTGACCTTATATTTTAGTCAGGTAAATTTAGAATAAATATAATGCTTAAAAAAATGACAATAGACAACTGAACTGTGACCAAAATCAGTACAAAAAATGACAAAATCTCACTGTCAAAAAATTATGAAAAAGATGTATTTTTTTTGCTGATAAAGACAATTTAAATGTGTTCACAAAACAACAAAATAACTAAAGTGCAGTTAAGAAGTTAACCAAAAAAAAAGGACTAATTGCTATTTAAAAAAAAAAAAAAAAACGATTGTGAAGTGGAATTAGGCCTGGTTGTAAATCGTTGCTTCCTATGTAAAATATTTGGTGCAAATTAGAGATCTCAAGCTGCGGGACCTTTATCTATAAAGAGGATTGACCGGTGAAAGCCGGTTCCACAATCTGATTTGCTTTGTCATCAGAGATTAGAGTCAAAGAATGGTTGTAGGGCATTTTCATTCTTGGATAATCGTTGGCTTCAGGGAGAGATTGCGGTCTGCTTGGTCTGTAGGAGCTGAAACCTGAGACGAGTTAAGCTGCTGACCTAAGGTGGACTCCTTGGACCTTGCATTAAAGGTCCCTTGTCCTCTTGAGACCATGAAAGACATGCTCATATGAGTCTTAATATTTATGACCTGAGCAGCAGGTTACAAGATAGTCTAAATGGGAGGCTGTTGACAGGTACCTGAACCAATCTACAAACATAGATCCCGTGAACAGAAACTATGCAAGAATCAAACAGGGGACAACAGTTTTGTTTTTTTCTTTATAGGAGGAATCCCTGCAGAGATGAATACTTGACCAATATCTCAACTTATCAGCAACATTTGACCAGACTTCCTTTTTTTTTATCAACTTAAGCGTTGAGTGCTTTCCACCTGTTGGCAGCCTGCATACCTCTGGCACAGGTGAACTGGTCAGCTGCCAGAGTCCAGCCTGAGGGGCAGGCACATGAATAGTATCTTGGTCCCACAGCAGAGAGTAGGCAGATATGAGTACAGGGGCTCCCCAAGCAGTGATTTCTCCCTACAAATTGAAAAGAGTCCAGTTAGTGATCTTGGCAGACATATTGGCTGCAGAAGCCATCGTTCAGGCATAGACAGCATGAGTGCAAACCATGTTGATATGATCAGAGTCATCGTTATTTCTCATCCCCAGCTAAAACCAGATGTAAACCCTTTTTTTTCCTCTCACAAACTGGCATTAAATCAAACCAAGCTTTCCATATTCTGGGTCAGATAGGATTGTTAAAAATATGAATTATTGGTAAATGCCAAATAGTTGGACAAAAAATAAAAGATGTTTTATATTATGCAAACCAAATTAAGAAGTTCACATTCAAGATCCCTTTGACTTTAAACACTTTAAGAAAGGCCAGATGATGACGTCATGACTCTGTAAGCTTGCTATAGGTTAATGAACAACTTTTGAGTTAATGGATGTACACCTTGCATGACCCACTAAAATGCAAAAAAAATTAACAAACATATCAGGTGAATTGTTGACGTCAACAAGCCTTTCTGGGCGGCCATAATTTCCAGATGAGCTGAAGGTTCATCTTTATATGCAATTATGAAGAAAAATAGCAAAGTAACCCCAGACAAAAGAAAAACATCTTGTGACAACAGTGATTCGAGCTGGTAATGGAGTGGCATTCTCCAGTGACATGGACTGAAAGGCCAATGAGCGAGGAAGAAGCCATGACTCCGACAGCAGCAATATAAACCCGATTACAGTTTGCAAGAACATGCATGAAATTCATGTTTTGGAGACATGTTCCATGATCAAATGAAACATTAAATTTGGTGTCTGTCTGTAATGAGCATCGCTAAGTTTGGAGGAAAAAGAATTATGCTTGCAAGCCATTGAACACTATTCACTGGGGTGAAATACAAATGTTTTGGCCTTTGACTGCACTGAACGAACTGTTGCAATTCACAAAACACATGGCATCATAAGTTAAAAATAAGATATCTGGCTTAAGCTACATGTTGAATATTTTTGCAATACCTGCTGGTTGCCTGGTTGGGTGCACTGCCACCAGACCCATTGGCTGAGGAAGGTTGAACAGCATCACTGTCTGGTTTTCTCCGTGCCACTTATGAGCCCGCATCACTCGGTTGATGTATCTGTCGGTCCAATAGACAAAATCCTCAAAAATGGTAATTGCGTGGGGATGTTGCAGTACCTTTTTATAGAAAACAGCAAAAGAAAAAAAAAGGTGTCTTACACATACTGAACGTGTTCTGCACATTTTGAAACAATTAGCTCCCCTTAAGAGAAAGACTATGACCTTGAGTACTCACCAAGTCACTTGCAAGGACCTGCTTTCTGTTGTTGCCATTGAAGTCGCAGTAATCAATAAAGTCTAAATAGGCATCGGCAAAGTACAACAAATTATTTGGATAGTCTATGGTTAAACCATTGGGCCAGTAGAGTTTGCTGCTTATGATGACTGTCCTGAGGTTCCCATCCATGCTTGCCCTCTCAATGCGGGGGTTCCTTCCCCAGTCGGTCCAAAACATCAGGTGAAAGCTGCAAAACAGGATTAATCTTTTACTACTATGCTGCGAAGCAGTAAGTGTTTTCTGTGCCATGCAAAAATATTCCTACCCCTCTGATGTTTTCACATTTTATCATGTCACAACCACAAACCTATTTCATTTGGTCTTTATGTGATGGATCAACACAAAGTAGTGCTCAAATGTGAAGTAGAAGGAAAACTATTCATAGTTTTCACATTCCTTTAACATTTTTTTTTTAAAGTTAAGCACGCATATGTATTTATTATCTCTTTACATCAACAGGTGGTTTTGACTCAATCGCTTTAACACAAACGCGCATCACACTTTTGATTTTTATTAGCAAAAGATTTGGAAGCTCGTCGATTTCTTTCCACTTCATAAATATATACTTTGTGTTGGTCTACCAGATTACATACTTTTAATCTTCAGTTTCTGGTGTGAACGAGAAAAAAAATATTTAAGGGGGACATAAAACTTGACGCTGACCTGTCTCTGGGGTCCAGCACAAGACCTCGAGGGTTGGTGACATTTTCACTGACTAATACGGTGCGGTGTGTGCCGTCCAGTTTAGACACTTCGATTGTCTCCAGGACGTAGTCGGTCCAGTATAAATTCCTGCCCACCCAGTCCACAGCAAGGCTCTCTGTCACAGTCACTCCACTGTCAAATATCTATCCGGAAGACACATTCCCAAACAAACATATGTTTAAGGAAAATAAACTGTAAAAGGGTTCCTACACAATTTTATTTAAGCTGTCCAGACTCATTTACGTCCGTTTAAAAATACAAAACGGCAAATGTCATTATGGCACATATTTCTAATCTGGAAAAACTTAAAACAAATTAAGGAAGGAAGAAAGTAGGGAGGGAAGGACAAAGAAGGAAGGAAGGAAGGAAGGAGGTAGGAAGGGAGGGAAGAAGGACAAGGAAGGAAGAGAGGAAGTAGGAAGGGAGGGAAGGAAGGACAAGGAAGGAAGGGAGGAAGTAGGAAGGGAGGGAAGGAAGGACAAGAAAGGAAGAGAGGAAGCAGGAAGGGAAGGAAGGACAAGGAAGGAAGGGAGGAAGTAGGAAGGGAAGGAAGGACAAGGAAGGAAGGGAGGAAGTAGGAAGGGAAGGAAGGACAAGGAAGGGAGGACAAGGATGGGAAAAAGGAAGCAAGTAAAGTAAGGAAGGGAGGAAGTAGGGAGGGACGGACAAGGAAGGAAGGAAGAGAGGAAGTAAGGAGTGACGGACAAGGAAGGAAGGAAACACGTAGGGAAGGAAGGGCAAGGAAGGAAACATGTAGGGAAGAAAGGACAAGGAAGGAAACACGTAGGGAAGGAAGGGCAAGGAAGGAAACACGTAGGGAAGGAAGGATAAAGAAGGATAAGCTTACGCCACAAGCAGAGAGAAAAACTAAGAAAGAAAACTAGGATGCAGAGAAGGAAGGAAGAGGAAGAAAGGCTCAAAGCAAGATCATCACAGAGGAAAGGAAGGAGGGAGGAAAGAGGGAAAGTACATAGAAGAGGATGGGGTGGAAGGAAGAGTAGTGGGAAGAACACAAGGAAGGAAATGAGGTAGGTAGGAAAGATACAAAGAAGTAGTGAAAGACACAAAGACTGAAGGATGGAAGGAAGTATCCAACATTTAAACGAGGCAACAGGGAATAAAATATGGTGATACAAATATTTCCTACACTCTTATTTTGTATTTCCACACTTATACAGACCTCGAATATAATGTTAATATCAAAATCCACAATTTTCCAGACTACCTAGGATTCCTTCCCTCTCAACTTTATTCCCCTGTGACTTACCACAGCTCTCTCACTGCCGTTTATGTGAGAACTCCAGATTCTGTCCTGGCTTGTATCAGACCAGAACACACGGTCCGAAACGGAGTCAAAATCTATCGCCACAATGTTGCGTCCGTCTCGAATCAGCGACCGAATCACATTCGGTTGAGCGCTTATTTCATCTTGGATGATCTGATTTCGACTGGCCACGAGAAGAAACGCTTGACGTGAATCTAGAAAGAAAACAAACATCCAACCACGAGTTACTTGTTACGTTTACTTTTCTCTAACAGGAACACTTATCAAGCTTTGCGCGTGCGTGAGAGAGACTGTTGACAACAGCCACACAAGAAGGCTCTTAAATAGAGCCTACTCAAATATCCGTCCTCCGGGAATGCACTTTTGTCCAAATAATGTCCTATTGTAAGGCAAAAGCTTTCAAGCGGTTATCTGCGAGGGAAGAGGAGCTCATGTCAAGCACGCTCCCCTTATAAACAGCCCTTTGTTTGTGATTATGTCCTAATTACTGCAGCGATGGCCAGTGACTGACATATATGTTATTTGCTTTATCTCTTGAAATCAGAGCAGCTAAGAAACACAAGAAAGAAGAGAGACAGTGTGCCCGTCTGGAGGTCTCGGGGCCAAGTTCCACATTCCCCCCACCCCCACCCCCACCCCAACCCTTCCCACCCAGCTGTGCGAATGGAGGAATAAGATACCTGTTTGATTGGTGAAAAATGCTAAAATCAAGATCACAGTAGACCTGATATTACAAGCATTTCCTTTCATAATGAAATTGCGCTTTTTTATGTAATGGATGAATAAATTCCAGACTCTGAAGGTTAAACACATTTCTCCCCCCTTTACCTGAAGCCTTGCAGGTACGTTGGTCTGCTTCAAGAGTGTAGCCCTCCTGGCAGTGACAGCGGAAGGAGCCTCTCTCGTTAAAGCAGTGCTGGCTGCACCGTCCTGGGGGATTACATTCGTCTATATCCTCACACGTTTTGGAGTCATTGCTAAGCTGATAACCAACAGGACACGTGCATTGGGCCCCAAAAGGCCCCTGGATGCAACCATGCGTGCAGCCAGCGTTGTTATCAGAACAGCTCTCCTGATCTGAGTTGAAAGCAAAAATAGGACTTTTTAGAAGAGAACATTTTTGAATTTATGCGTTTTATGTACATGCGGCTCTCTAAAGATGGCGGATAACATTAACAAAGCAAAAACTACATCTTGGGAATAGCTGCCCTGTGCCGACGCTAGGTTGTAAATGTGGTGCATGTTGATTGATGGAAATTTATGACAAAAGTGATTACCCTTGATAATGCATCTGTTAAAAATAAATCAGAACTACTTGCAGCATTTCTATCAATGATTGAGAGTTTCTTCCTACCTGGTAAAGGCTCATCTGAAAGTTGGGACAGAGGCAAGAGGGAGGGGGGAATCACAGGACAAATCACACACATGCTTGATTAAACACAAGAACACAAACATAAGTAGGTGACATTCAACAAAAATTTTCTGTGCTTTTAATATAAAAAAGCAATTAAAAAGTGTCAAGTGAAATAAAATCAGCTTAAAATAGAGTGTTATTTGCTTATCATTTAATGGGTGAATGTTTCTGAAAACAAAACAAAAAAAATCATGGCTTAGTGTACAAGAAAACATTGTCTGCATTAAAAAAACTAACGTGTCAAATGAGAATAAAAACATACAAAGAATATTCACTAATATTGCTGTTTTTTTTACAACAAATGAACTATTCTCGTTAAAAGTTCACATATTTTAAAATTATTTCAAATTATTCTTAAGATGATGTGATTAGGTTTAACTGTGATGGACAAACAAATTTTCACTTTATGTTTCGTCTTTTGACACACAGTCAGATTTAGCTTGATTCACTCCTGCAAAAATAAAATATTTTAGTAATACAAAAGATATTTTTTTAACAAGAGCTTTGTGATGAAAATGCTCAATCTGAAAAGAAATCCATATTAGAGATGCACCCAGAAATCAGCCAGAGACAAGAATTGAAGAGAATTTGCCCAACCCGATTGATGTTTGGTCAAAACTAAAATACTATTCGCTCAGTGAGCACACTGTCCCTGAACATAAACAGGCCGCACTGACATTACCACTCTTCAGTGTGGAAGTTGAACAGCAATTGAAAAATGTTGGATATTGCATCAAGTATTGCCACTTTACAAAAAAATGTATTAATCCTAGCTAAGTAATTAGATTTTTTTTCACATCCCACTGGTAATTTAAAGTAATCTTTTATTTCTAGTTACACGTTTCTTTTGTCTTCAAACAATGTTCTGGAGTTACCCAACCAGAGTCCTGATTTATAGCAGCACTATGTAAGTATTAACCTAATTTGATACTCTATTAAATTATATTTAATAGAGTATGGTTAAAAATTGCTCTAATATCAATATTTCTTCGACCATTGATAAATTAAGGTTGACAACCTCTTAACTAATAAAATAAAAAAATAACAGATTTTTTGATGGTTTATTGTTTATTTACCTATTTTTACTGACATCTCTCATTTTTGATAAGAAACCAACTTCTTTGTTGAAATAAAATAATTTGAAATCAAAATATTTTGTTCACTGTCCATAAGGCTAACTGTGCTAACCCTGTCAATCATGTCACTAACATAAAATAACTCTATCTTTGTTTTGGAATAATAGTGAAGGGAAGTCATGGTTAACTGCAGAGCTGTGTAACAGCTTGGACCCTCTGGTCCAAGTTTAAGTAATTAACAAGCATTGACTGAAAAGGGGTTGCTTAAGCTTTGACAATTAAAAATAATAGTTATCATCATTAAAGGAGCATTGCACAAGTTTAAAGGTTAAATATTATTATTTTTCTTTCTCATACTTGCACTTACAATTACCCGACATGTAAAATGAGTTCTCCTCTGTGTATCGCTATTGCCTTTATAGGCTCCATTAGTCAGTTCATGAGAGAGAGATTCAGGATGAATCTTCTGGGCATGTGATGTGCTGCATGCTCTCGGTCACCTGGCTACTTAGTTGAGTCTTTGCCATAATTGATGCATTAATGAGATGACGGGGTCTAACTTAAATATAACTTTCTTACCTGAGAAGACATTACGCCTCTAAACAAAAGACCTGTGCAGTCACAGCAGCAGATGCTTTTTCTCTTCTGCCATGCAAGTGAACGACATTGGTGTCATTTCAACTTGTCGCCAGAGGGGGCAGACGTGTGCAAAAACTCTGGAACTTGCACAATGCACCTTTAAGCCTCGGTCATAATTACAATTATATTAATGATTACAAATGAATTAATGATTTTAGAACAAATACGCTTTTTCCCTCTTGAAAGCTGAAGTTGGACAAAGCTGTTTATAACGTTTGAGATGATCCCATAGAAAAAAAAGATTATTTTGTGACATGGCAGACTTCAATCTTTGAGGTTGGCAGAAAAAGGAAAGCTTAAATTGTCTGTAGGCTGTATTGTAAAATAGTAAAGGACCTCATCAGCAGGGGTATTGTACCAGTCTACTGCCTGTAAAGAGCTGCTTATGCCTGCTGACTGACTTTTCGGTTCTGGTTATCTTATTTATGGACATTATATACCTCTCCCCACTCCTATACACACTGACAAAACATTTTTTTGCCTTATTAAGAATTGTTTTTTTTTTTTTTTTTTCAAAGTTACCACATTGTGTTTATGTGTTACAGTCTGTGGCCGAGAGTGTTACAACATGTAATTACTTTCAATTAAATTTCATTTGTACAAATATCTTTGTCCCTATATTGATAGTGTCCTAAGGATGAAGAGAGATAGCTCTGTCACTTAGGGCTGTTTTTTAAATAATTAAAAAAAATTTATGCTATCAATATTATGTTGAAGACAGTTATATTTTCCGTTTATCTAGTCTGAAAAAGTATTTAATATTATACAAATAAAATTAGGTATTGGCAAACCAGAGTTTTATTAAATCAGTGAAACTCTCCAACAAAATCTCTCATTGGTGCACCTCTAAATCATATCATTATGTTTTTGTTTTTTTTACGGGGTTCTTGGTATGTTTTTTTAGATTTTCATTCAACAGGTTAGTTCTTAAATGTTAAACTTACAACAACAACTAAATGCACTTTATGACGTTTTACGATATGTCTAGGAACAAATCAAACATGTGTAATGTTTGTTTTTTGAGTGTAAGCTGAAGATTCAGAGGATGCCACTTACTGCAAAGTGGGGATTCATCGGCGCCATTAGGGCAGTCGGGTGTGTTGTCGCACACGGAGGTGAGATTGATGCAAACACTGTGACCAGGGCACTGCCACCGCCAACTTGGGCATCGGAAAGGCGGCGTGGGACAATCTCTTTCATCGCTCATGTCCCTGCAGTCGTTGTCCCCGTCACAAATCCAACTGCGTAAAACGCAGTTTCCATTGTCACAGCGGAAGAGCGAGGATGGGCAGGTCCGGGGAGGGCAGGCGTGGTGTTCGTCGCTGCCGTCCTGACAGTCTGGGTGTCCGTCACATTCCCATGTGGACGGGATACAGCTCCCATCCGACTGACATTGAAACTCACTTTCATGATGGCACATCCCTGGGGGTCTGGTAGCTAAGACAAATCAGGACACACCACAAATATATGGGTCAAAATTGTTCAACAGTGATAAAGTAGGGATGTCCAAAATGGATCCCAACCTTTGGCTGGAGGTCCAGATCAAGACTTTTTTAAATGATTGGCATTGGAGTCCTTGATGAAAGGCATCTCTCAACACCTGTAGTTGGTTTATTGTCTTTCTTTTTGTGTTTTTCAACGAGTCATTTTGTGAAATTGGCCATGTCTATCTTTAAATTACTCAGATGGATATCGTTGACAAAAAACTGATGAGGACGTCCTCATAAAATACCCGGACGTGAAATGATGTTAAACCGACTAACAGTTTAGCGGGGGTAAATTATGACCACTGGCAGTATCAAAAATACTTACGACAGTTTTGCTCATCGGAGCGATCGCTGCAATCGAAGACTCCATCACAGCGGTAGAAGGAGTTGACACACTGGTGACCGCTGGTACACTTGAACTCACTCACAGTGCAGTTGTAGACTGAAAAAATCCAGAGCAGTATGTCAGAGCTAACATTTCATTTAGGGTATCCTCTAATTGTGCAGCACAACTAATGAGAAATAGAGCTGAAGTGTACAGAAGGCTTATCTGTATCAATTTATTCTGCAAATGTGTTTCTGATTTAACAAATGACTGCACAGCTTAAATTTCTGTTTTAGCAAGAATATCCCTTTATAGGTTTTATGGCTTTGTGTAAAGAAAAAAAATTAAACCTGCTCAAATATGCACTTGTGCTTAAGATGGGAAAATAGGAAAGATACTGACTGCATCCCTGCTCGTCTGCTCCATCCACACAGTCTCTGTCTCCGTCACAAACGTAGTTAGAGTCGATGCAACGGTGGTCGGGACACTGAAACTGTCCAGGGTGGCACGTTCCCCCCAGATCTAAATAACAAAAATTGTAAGATCTAATTATTAGCCGTATAAGCCAACCTTAATCAACATTTGTTTTTAAGGATGTTATACTAAAGGTTAATAGCGGTAAATTTTTTACCACGAGGTTAACAATAGATTCAGTGTTAATTTGTTACATAAATCACTTAAGATAAACATCTTTAGAATATCAGCTTTATTCTACCCATGTTTGCCAATAGGATAGCACTTAGTCTTCTTCCATAACATTTCAGAAGCTTGGAGCAAACAGAGAGAGGGATTGTTGACCATTCAGATTTATACAACATCTCTCCTCCGAAAGTGAAAGTGTTTGTCCCTGAGGGCATTGCGAACTGCAATCTGGCTTTTTATGTTGCTTATATATTAATGGCTCCTAATCACTAAGTTGTCTTTAATTATTTCTTCAGTTCATGATGTAACACAAGGAAGCAGAGTGTTTCAGGTGTTGACTCACACAATACAGCCACATGTGTGCCTCCAGCTGACATTAATCTATTTGAAGCATACAAGCCATAAAATCATCCTCTGGGCTTTCTCAAATTGCTTAAATGAGCAGTAATCACAGTTTATTAAAACATCCACATTTTACAAAACAACAAAGAGAAAACTCTAAAGCAAATGTCTCATTATTTTTGGTTTGTTGTAAAAAGAAGTAATTTTGGCAATCCGAATTGATTCGAAAAAGCAAAAGTTCAGGTTTATTGCTGGATAGTAAAAAAAAAGTGTTTTTATACAATGTATTCAAATATCTGGTTTTGTCTGTTTACCCCAGACAAACACGACACCATGAATCACCAAATAAAAGTTTGCACATCCTTTCATCTACCTAAAGATCACATGTGCTTCAATCCATTTATTTTATGCGAACCATCAGAGATGCCAACGGTTATCATATATTTTCCAAGCTCAGTTTCTTAAAAGAAACGTCAGATTTAAAAAAAAAAAAAAAAAAAAAAAGGCCATTGTGTGACATAACACTGCAGTAGCAAACGAATAATTTAATTTAAATGTTTCCGCACATCCTCAAGGGGTGCTGAGTACCGTCAAAGGGGCTTTTAAAGACACTCACAGCAGTCGGCTTCATCTGACCCGTCGCCGCAGTCGTTATCTGTATCGCAGCGCCAGCTATGGGGGATGCAGCGGAGGTTAGCGCATGTGAACTGATTGGCGGGGCACGTTCCAGGCACCCGTGTGGGACAGTTGATCTCATCGCTGTTATCAAAGCAATCATTGTGGCCATCGCAGCGCCACCCGGCTGGCACGCAGCGCTGATTGGCACAGGTGAAGGCCAGGGGGGAACAAGTCGTGTCTACAAGCCAAAAAAAAAAAAAAAGAAGGTGATCTTTAATACACACTGACCTAAGCAAACCCAAAAATGGTGTGAGGAGATTCTAACGAGTCAGATTACTGTTGATGCCACAGTGGAGTTCGTCAGTGTTGTCATGGCAGTCGTCAACACCGTCGCATCTGTAGCTGTTTGGGACGCATTTGCCGTTGCCACAGGAGAAGGAGTTGGCTCCGCACTGCACTGTCGGGGGCTCGTTGGAGGGGTCCTCGACACACGTCTGTTGGTTTGGCGACAGCCTCATGCCATACGGGCAGCCGCACACTCTCTGAGAGTCCGGAGCTGGGAAGCAGAAGTGGCTGCAGTCTCCGTTAGGATTCGTCTGCCTGTTGCAGAGGTTGGAACCTGAGAAAGGGGAGTGGAGGGTAATTACCGGGAATATGACTGATGAGAGCGAGGCGAAGCCACGCATGAACAAGAGAGTCAGAGAGGGGGGGAAAAAAAATAAAAATGAAGCTACTGACCGGTCTGAGAGTTGGAGTTGAAAGACTTGACATGCATGATGTGGCTGATTCCTCTTCTAATAACAACCATCTGCCCACCATCAGTCTTGCGCACACGCACAATGCCACCCAGGCGCCAGTCGGTGAAATATGCAAATCCTTTATGTGAAAGGAGCAGCAGAGCATGAAATATGTTGCCGCATCTTTCATCACACCACTGCACCAACGAATTACTTCTTTTGACGTGCTCATGATTAAAGTTAAAGAAAAGAAGACTTGCCTTCAAAAATGGTGAGGCCAAAAGGATGGGAGATCTGGGTTATGCGGTCCAAAGAAAGCCTGTTTTGTCCATTAAAGTTGCTGTGCTCAATCTTGTCAAAGAAGGCATCTACCCAGTACAGACGCATTGAGCTGAGCGGTGATCAAAACAGAGCAGTGTAAGGGTATAATAAATACTTTAAAATGAGTACCAGAGGAAGAGGAATGATTACTTAACAATTTATAACTAAAAAAATTTGAGATATGCTGAAAAATCAGCTTGTCATTACAATCGAACTACATTATGCTTGACCAGATCTGTTTCTGTGATCCACAACTACAATTTTAACCTTTTCCAATCAGTCAACAAACTATAATAATCCTATCAGGTCACAGCAACACTCTTCGGTGAGGAAGTTGTAAATGCAGAAAGAAAACTTAAAATTAGCGGTTGTCAGATTCTGTGATATTTTTAAGTCTAACTGAACACAAAAGCTGTAAAAAGCTACACAAGAATCTTTATTTTTCACAGAGGCATACCAGCTATCTTCAGCAAATAATGCAAAACTAAGCTAGTACGTTACATTAGCTCAGTCTCATCTTTAGACAAATCCAGTTCTATCTGTCAAGGAACATGCTGGATTTGGAAATGTTAGCGTTCGTTAGAAAATCACATGGTTGAGGTATGGGCCAAAAGGACTGATAAAACCAGGATGTGTATTTTATAAGATACAATTCTGTCATTTTTGCCTATTTTGAGATAACTGTTTTATTTTAGCATTTGATTTTCATTTATAAACTTTTTAACATTAGGATGGCTTAATCTTCAGCAATCCAGTAAGGAGTAAAATTTATTTTGTGTTATTTACAGTTCTTAAAGAAACATCTGAACTGGAATCTGCACATCAGAGCTTTAGAAATCGTCAGAAACTGGCAACAACATCTCTTATCGGTGAATATAAGGAAAGCAATAAAGTATTTTCTTTTAGCAAACTGAAAAGACAGCAAAACATTTTGTGAGAGTGTTTCCCTGCGCACTTGGATGTAAGACATTTGGCTCACCTCCAGTCAATTGCTAATCCATTTGGCCAGCCCAGGGTGGTGTTTACAATAGACACGGCATGTGACCCGTCACCCCAAGCCCTCATAATCTTTGCAGGACGGTACCAATCAGTCCAAAAAATATACCTGGTGAAGCAGAATGAATAAAACAAAGTTTCAACTGCATGTTTAATTTAAAAAAGGTCTCTTGACATTAATAGAAATCTACCTGTGTTATTTATTTATTTATAGTTTGCCTTAAACATGTCTGCTATGTGGAGCTTTTCCATTTAAGCAGCTTCTTAGTGCTAACTACAATACAGGGCTTCATACTGAGCTAATCTCAGTTGTTGAACACAGAGGCCTTATGACTTCAAGACTACAGGAAATTACTGCTTGTTCTAAAATAGATTTTTATTTTATTAGCTGGTGGCTTATTAGTAATTTATGAATAGGTGAGCTCCAACAGTATGTATCTGTGCTCAAAAGGCTGGTTTTGAAAAGCTATCCTATTCTTTAAAAGTAAAATAAGCATTGCTTCTGATGAAAGTGTAATAAATGTAGATCCGCCAGCAGACATTTGCTGTAAGCTGGCTAGAAAAGATTCAAGCTCATGCACACATGACTGGAACAAGGGCTTAATAAAATGCAGTTTTGCTTTTGCCTTGTTCATTAAGTCAACTATGCATCGCAACATTCTTACACAACTGATGAACAAATCGGCTTTTTGGAACAACATTTGCCAACATTTCATGAAACGTTTTGGTTTACCCGATCAGAGGATGCACCACGATGGCCCTGGGGTTGTTCAGGTTACGTATAATGGCCCTCCTGGATTTATCAGGCAGCCTCAGGACGGATATGCTCCTGTACCGAGGGTCCGTCCAGTAGAGGTTTTTCGATATCCAGTCGTAAGCCAGGTCCTCCACTCCCTCCACTCTGTTGGCTGCCAGTATCTCCCTGCCTGCGCAGATCAAAGCGGTCAGAGCACTGTTTTACTCAGAGATGAAAGAGGAACACATTTAAATAAATAGGCTGTCAGCTTGCATTTTCCTCTCAGGGGTCGGACAGAAGAAACTAGAGCAACTCTAAATACAACTGCTGAACAGAGCAGGGCTGTTTCTGTCCTTGTCTCCGTGCACCTTGTGGACCGTGGACATGAACATGGATTTTTCTAAAGCTTATGGAAAAAAAACTTTTTCTGAATATCAAAAATGATTGGTAAAGTGTTTTAGATTCTTCTTTTTCTATCTGGCCTCACGATACTTCCTTGAACTCCCTAAATAAGTCCGAGTGAACAGCATGGTACAGCTGAACAACAATGATAGTAAAATTATCGTCTAGGCGGCAGGTTTCATACTAATACTTTTAGATTTATAATGGCGGCAAAAGGACATTCACCTGTTCCATCCACCTTCTGCTTGTAAATAATATCTTTTGCCGTGTCAGAGAAAAAGATAGCGTCATCCTCAGCGCTAAAATCCACTCCGACAAAGTAGGAGGGCGATCCGGTGACGGGCAGGATGATGTCCTCCTGGGAGGAGAGGTTAAAGGGGATTCCTCTCACAGCCAGCTGGCTGGAGAACAGCAGAAACTGTCTCACAGCTGTAAGGAAGACAACAGAAGAATGCATGAGCCAAAACAGATAAATATGCCAAAGACAGTGAGCTTTGCAAAACAGCACGTTTGCAGAACACGGACCAGGAAAGAAATCTGCCCTTACCAGAACACCGTTTGCCGTCAGCATGTAGATCATAGCCAATGCGACATTTGCAGCGATAACCAAGTCCTCCGTTGTCGCTCCTGTGGCTCAGGACACAGATCTGCTCACAGCCGCCTCTGTCCACACTGCAAGGGTTTGGCACTAGAGAAACAGAGGGAAAAAATCTCAATATACTAGACAAATATTTAAGATGTATTGTGTTCCTTGACAACATTTGCTGGCTCTGAAATCCTCCATCAAAATAAAAAAATAATATTTTAAGAGACGTTAAAGACCTTGAGATGAGATGAGAAATTTGCTGTTGATCAGAATCAGATTCCAGTTTGTAATTGTACCATATAAACACACTACCAGGTGGTGCAGACAGCAACACTCTTCAGTGCAGATGCTGTTGCTGAGTGAAGATTTAAAGTTAGCTATTTTCAGTATCAGTGAGGTATTTTAAAGGCATACTATGCAACATTTTTCAGTTAATTAATGTGTTCCATACCGTTTTGAATGATTAAATGAGTCATTTCAGGTCGAACAAAGGTTTTCTCTGCCGCCCTGGTGGTCTGTGGGGGAAATACCGCACTTGCAATGGCGTACCGCGAGCGAGCTATTTTTAGAAACGTAACGTCACGATGACGTCACATCACGTGGTACGCAGTAGGACAAGCTTGCATAGTCCGCCGCTGTTTCGCTGTAAAAGAGACGTGCGTTACCCTTGGTTTTACTCGGTAAACGACTGCTTTTTCCAAATCTAAGACCATGGTTTTTAAACATTGTTGCTATGGAACGTGCAACAGTGACTCGAGGTACGCTGATCGGCCGCATATGAAGGATGTTTTCTTCAAGACTGCCAAGGAGAAATGTGTGCGCTGGGTACACCGGTGCGGTCAGCCTACATATGTAGCAAGCATTTTGTTGGAGGAAAGGGCCCAACCGAAGAACATCCTGACCCAATTCCAGCGACATCAAGTAGTGAACAGGTAAGAGTATTTTGGTGGCTGACATGTTAATAATGAAGCGCCTGCTACCATGATAGCATATAGGCTATCATGGTAGCAGCCGCTAACTTGGTACCCTGCTACCAGGATAGCTTACTCAAAAACATTTCAAATAAGAGAAACATTAAACATATACCGATTCCTGGACGGTGATTACAAACAAAAAAACGGCCGATGACGCCATGACCGTCGCGCAGGAAAAAAAAAACAAACAAAGCTTACCGTTCGATCAACTCGGCCCGTTTTCCAGTCTTTTTAAGCCCTCGACACTCAAGCCATCGTTTGAGCTGAAGGTTGGTGTGTTCTTCGACAGTGCGACCAGTAATCCGTGCGCCTGGAACATCGTCTTGGGAAAGTTTAACGGCTGTAAAGTCGGTCATATCGCTGTTTCTGCTGGTTGCTACGGGCGTTCTTTACCTGTATGCCCTACCTAAGCGGCAAAAGGGGCGTTGCTCTTGAGTCGGTGACGTCACGTGCGCGGTACGCCATTGCAGGAGCCCTCGGCCCGCACACACAGGCTCAGAAGTCTCGTGCAAGACCGCAAGAGTCTGTCTTGCTTTACGGCGAGAACTCCATGTGTTTTTGCCCTGATATTCACTATATGCACGCGAGAAAGCAACAAAGAACCGCGTGTTAACGTCAAATAAACATGCAGGTTTTTTTTATTATTATTATTAAAATATTATTATATATATATTTTTTTTTTAATGTTGGCGAGGCGGCAGCGTGAGTTTGGCGAGGCGGCCGCCTCGCCAAGATAGCGCTGCGGGAATCCCTGATGTTCATACTTTCACTGTGTTAGTCATTGTTTGTTCTGCCGTTTTTTCGACTTTTCGTTGCGTTCGCCTGTCTGCTAAGCTCAAAACAACCACGCCTGGCTTGACGAAGAAACCAGAACAGCTGAGCATCTTTATGACAGTGCACTTTTACTTTCGCCCTCTGGGGGAGCCTCGCTGGAAAATCAACCCCGGTTGCATGGTATACCTTTAAAAAAAGAAAAAACCCAAGAGATGCTAGAAGTTATTGAAGAGACAATTGTATTTTCTACAGAGATTCAGGATGCTTTAACAAAATGTAACAAAGACTTCAAGGGCGTGCACAACTTTTTTTGACCACCACAGGACAACAATTTGCATTCCTTTGGAAATGTTTTGTTGAATTTATGAAGAGGCCAATCGAGGCCAACAGCGAATGGCTGAACGTAAAACCAGAGAAAGAAAAAGATGCAACAAACTATTTAAAAAAGAAACCATTTTTACAGTTAATTCAGTCTGCAAGAAAGTGAGAGAAAGAGCAAGACTTTCAGCAGATAACAAGAAGGCTAAACCTATTATGGCTAGGTTACTCTGTTTTACCCCTTTGAGCATTCAGTCTATGTCTGTCATAGAGCACGCTGCATTTGGAAATGTCGGGAGCCTTTTTGAAATCTCACTGTTAAACGAGTCTACATTCAATAGCAAACAGATGCAGATGCTGTTGTTTACAAATGGTAAACCTAACCTCCCAAACGGGCTAATCGCTAAATCAAGCTGCCAAAGACAGTTTGAAATGTCTGTTTTCAAAAATAGTAAACCTCTGTTTTGAAGTTGATGCTCAATTTAGATGATTACTGCCCACTCGCAAAAAGGTTGATGTTAGGGAAACATGCTATTGCAATAGCTTTGTCTAATGCGGCAATGACTACAAAGACCCACATTATCATCCCTGTTCTATCATCGTGACATTCCCTACCACGTTTGGTGAGGTTTAGCTTAACTAAAATCAGTAGCAGCAGTGGGCTAGCTAAAAATGTTATCAGTATCCATCCATTCATTCATCTTATTCCAGATTGGATCATGGGAGTAGCAGGATCAGCAAAGAAACACAATGAACCAGCTGCCAGACGGCACTCATCAGCTCATCTTGGGGAATCCCAAGGCGGAAGAGGAGGATATATAATCATTATTTTGAGATGTCTGATTATAGTTTTGATTTAGATTCATGTTTTCCTTGTCATTTATGTTTTATAGGTCTTGCCATATTCAGTTATTAGTTTTGCTGTCAGGGTTTTGCCATAAGGTTTGTGGATCTCAGTCAGATTCTGTCCTGTTCAGCTCCATTCATGTTTATTTCAGTCTGCACCCTCTGCCATAGCTTCAGCCAGTTTACCTCATTCAGTTCACCTGCTGCTGTTAATTAGGTTTAAGTCCTATCACCGGAGACTCTGCTTATTTATTCCTGCCTCCCACAGTCACTCACTGCCAGATCGTCAGAAAGCCTTTGTGTGAGTAAACCTTCCGGCATTCCTTGTCTGCCTGCCTGCGAGTTTTGACCCTAGCCTGAAGTTTTTAGATTTTCCCTGTTTGCCTTACCCCTGCTGGACACCTCGTTGGCTCTGTTATTCTGGACGTGACCTTGGACTGTTTTGACAGCGACTCTAGACTAGCTTTTTGTTCTGTCTGCCGTCTCCTGCCTGCCAATCCGTGTATGACCCTAGCTCGCCTCACAGACCTGCTCTCTGCCTCCAGCCTCATCTCCTGCCATGAGCAGCCCGCTCCTTTCTTGACAGTTGACCACCAATATTCAGATTTGTTTTCTGCTTTATTTAAATAAACCTTTTTAAAGCGCAATTCTTGTTTATTTGGCCACTTGTATCTTGATCTTTCACTCCTTACCCACATCCCTTGACCATAGGTGAGGGTCAGAGCACAGATAGGTTAGTATATTGAGAGTTTTGCATTTTGGATCACCTCTTTCCTCACCAGAGGAGACTGGCACAGTATCTGGATTACTGCAGAGGAACCTTTCCTTCTCCTGCTCCATCCTACCATTACACTGGATATTTAAACTCCTCCACTGAAACAGACCCTCTCCCCTCCAAGACCAAGAACACCACAAAAAGGATAATTGAAAAGTGGCAGCTCTGGTGGAGTCCAACAAGCTCGAATTAAACTCTTGCTTTGGGAATGCAAGGATTGGTCACACCCTAAAAAAAAAACACCCAGATAGCTGGTACTCCCACAGATTCCCCCACAAAAAAAAACTTCATACAGTCATAAGCATTTACCTGATCAACAAAAAACACAATCTCCTTGAACCCCTCAGCGATTTTCTGAGGGTAAAGAGAGCTGCTCCCAAGGTCCGCGACCAGGACGAAAGCCACATTGCTCCTCAATAAAATACTGTATAACTATGAGTCGATGCCTCTTCTTCATCACCCAAGTGTGATCCCTCTGTTGGTATGCACTGAACGCCATATAAGAGATCCAAACCAATACGGCATACAAGCACTTCATTGAGATTGCAGTGTCGCACAATTTGATGATGACTGTGAGTAGATATATGGTGCAACTCTAATGCTAATCATAGTTTTCGAAGAGAAATTGCAATCATCCTAATCGTTATCGAAAGGTCAGGGCTTTACAAAACCCACAGTTTGGAGATTGGCCACAAATTTCTGATCAGTGCATCTCTTTTAAGAACTGTGCGGTGATGAAGTTTCAAGATTTCAGCCAAAGACAGGCTTACCTTGTGGCTGCTTTAGCTGATGTATCACTGCCACTCCATGCGGGGTGTGAGATGTAGTGTAAAGCACACGGGGGTTGCTGTCAGTAAACTTGTTGGCTTTTATCACGGCCATCCTGGTCCAGTCGGTGAAATATACGCTGTGCTCAAACAGACTGACGCCAAAAGGATGTGGGACCACAGCCCCCCCATGGACAACGGTTTTTCTATCAGAAGACGAATGTAAAAAATTACTTATTAGAAATAAAAAGCACAAATGTATCTCCTTGTGTAGAGCTGAAGAGGTATAAAACATAAGCTACCTATGCAGACCGTCATAGGTTGCCGTTTCGACATAATCGTAGCGGCTGTCAACCCAGTAGATGCGCTTGGCTTCTATGTCGAGCGTGATACCGGCAGGCCAACCGAGTTTGCTCCCAATAATCCCGTAGCGATTGGTGCCGTCCATGAAGGCACGCTCAAGGCCCGGCTGTCCATTTGCTGCCTCCCAGTCTGAGAAGAACATATACCTGTAAAATAAGAGGCGTTTATTAAGCTCCCATTCTCCAATCACGTGGAAACTGCAATGCACAGTCCACTTTTCATACCTATGTTTCAGCAAAATAAGCACTATCAGAGGACTTCACTTTTTTTTTTTTAATTAGGCATCCACAGAGGGACATTATGTACCCAAGTGCACAGCAGTGCATCCACCGGGGAGCTGTGCAATAATTTGAGATAAGCAGTTCCTCTGGAGCCACCTGGCTGTCCCTCTCCCTTGAACTCCACTATAGGATTACAATGAGGGTCATCACTTACATTGCTCCTCACTAATCTCCCAATGGCAATCTGTTAATCTCAAACATCCCACTCCAGTCATTCCATGCCAATGGAGCACAGCAGACGGTGGGAACCGGGGCTGGCTGGATTAATTAAACGATGAAGAAAAGGGACATGCGCTTACCCAACAGTGGGGTCCACCGCCAGCCCTCTAGGGTTTCCGAGGTTTTCGGTGATGAGCGTAACCCGGTTACTTCCATCCAGGTCCACCATGTCAATCCTGTTGACGCTGGTCTCCACCACATACAGTTTATTGTTCACCCAGTCCACCGCCAGATTCTCAGGGTGGTCAACTGATACGTTTAAAACCACCTGCACGTTGGAGCCGTCCATATGCACAGAAAACACCTGTACATGAAAGATGCCATTGTGGTCAGCTTATTAGTCCGTTGGTGGCAACTCCTATTCAGATCTAAAATAAAATGACTGAGGTTTAAGCCTACAATAGATATCTTATTAAGAAACTTCTAAGTTCAGGTTTACATTTTACTGCATTTGTTCCTCACAATAGTATAAAACTAAGATGATCTAAAATAATGCAACTGTTAACTGTCTGGCTGCTATTTCTAACGTTTTCCCCCACATAGAAATCAAACATCGGATACTTAAAATGCATCAAGAAATACATACGTTTTTTTTTTGTTTTTTTTTTAAGGGATGGAGGGATTATAGGGGTTAAAAGGATATGCCATAGTGACCACTGCAGTGTATGAGATAATTGTCCCGCTCACCAGCAATTGCTGTGCATTGCCTATCAGCTGGCTGAAAAAGGCTTCTACTTTCCCTGTGCTTACAAGAAAAATACATTTGCCTGTTTATACGTCTGGTTCCATACAAAGCTGAGAATTGTGGAGTGGAAACTAAAAGCTCAACAGTTTTCTTAAGGTAAGGCTGTTTATTTATTTTTTTAGGTTTTTTTAAGGGTCTTTTTTTTACTGCTGTTGGTGTGTTTTTCCACTGGCTGTAGGTTCTTCTCAGGCCTATAGGCAAACCAATTACCCAGCTGCTATCAGAGCAGAACGGCTAAAAACCATAATATTTTTGCCCAATTCAAACTTGACAATTCATATTGTTACAAATCCCCCACATTTAGCAGGTGTTGAATCTATATTTTGATGTATTCTACTGATAAAAATTTAAATAACAAATTCACAACATTTTAGTTTTTATGCATAAATACACATGTACATTTAGATTGTTTTCAAATCATCCTACACAGTTGCATATTTTTAATCTGAGTATGCTATTCTTAATAACTTTTCATAGGTTGTAAATTTGCCCTTACTGTACCGTCATTCCTATTATTGTTTTTTATATGTTTTACCTATTTATCTACATGTTTGCATTTGCCTTTCATTTTGCTGCTGCAACACCTGAATTCCCGCACTGTGGGCAAATAAACTTTACTTCTTTTCTAAATCCTAAATATTTCCTTGAGATAATGTTATTTGTTTATTTTTTTGTTGTTTGATGGTATTATTGTACTTGCATACTTGTAAAAAGAAAAATACCTGTGTAACAATAATAATGTTTTATTATCACTTAGCCAGACTAAGAAAAACAATATTAGATCATCTTGAGGATCATTATTATTGTTATTGTTATTATTGTATATTTTATTCTGAGTTTAGTATGATTTTTTTTTTTTACTTTTCAGTTTTTATAATAGCAATTGGATTATTTTCAACAATTTTAGTTTTAGTCAGCCTTACATTCATGCGGTGTCTTTGTGTAAATGTCCTGTCTTTACTGAAGGTTATCATACTGTAAGGAACCTCTTATCAGCTCATGCCTGCTGCAAACTACAACTTTTGCAAAATGCTTGAGTAAAAATCTTTGTCTATAATAAAATAAGCTATATTTGAACAAAGACAAGGGAAACTGGCTTGTGCATTACAGCATGAAACATATAGCACTTAAGATAAACTTTATAAATGCTGGATTTTGGCAGCATTCATGAATCTACAGGTTTAAAAAACCTCCCTGGGAATTGCATGAACACAAATGTGGTCGACTTCTGAGCATGCTGCTGCAGCACTGCGATGGAGTCGCTTGCTCAGCCTGCAAGCCTTGGCACTGCGCAGCTCGCTGAGAGGGAGTGCTTTTAGCAGCTCTGCTTTTTTTGAAACCAGATCCAGACATCTAAAAAGCAGGATTTTCGACTGACCTGTTTAAAAAGAAACCAAAGACGTGGAAATAGCCTGGTAGTTTAACCTTTCCGGTTGCATTCACATGCCCTGTTTGTGCTCTCACTTTTAATCTGACATGCTGCCACTGGCGTGGCAATTATGCCGAGATGCCCAGTCACAGGTATGTTCCGGCCTTTCAGCCAAGCCATGGCGGCTTGAACCAATAAGAAGCCCAGACACAGACAGAACAAAGCTCTTTTAGCTGGCAAAAGAATGCTTATAAATGGACAGCACCAATGAAAATGAATACAGCATGATTAGGTCTGACAAGATCGAGTTACAAAAATTAGGCCTTGGTATGTGAACATCATATGAGCTTATCAGACAGGTTTCAAGATTAAGCCATTTGGATTCTATTACATATCTGCTTCCCTTCATTATGGGCGCGCCGCCATGGGGCAACTAGCTATTCCATTATTATAGTATCAACATTGCTGATATTTTAAAAGATAATTAAAAGAATTTGGTCTTGGCTGCTGGTAGGCTAACTCAAGAATTTTCTAAAACAAAAAGCTGGCCTCCATCCTACAACATGTTAAATTGGTGAGGAAGTCCACTGATAATGGATGAAAGGGGGGTGGGGGGGTGGGGAGTACCTTATTTTGGATGGTATCCGTCCAGAATATCATACTGAGGTTATAGTGGTAGTCCACCCCTACAGCGGTCCCTCTGTTCTGTGAATTAACCAAAACACGTAGACTGTTGCCGTGGATGTCGCCCATCACTAGATCTCTGCCATTAGAAAAGACAAGGGAAGGAACTCCGGCTGGAAAAATGGAAAAAGGATGCGTTAAAAGAGTAAACAGCATGAGTAAAAACAGGATTTTTGAACTTTAAATCTATCCTGTTCCATACTTCAAACATCAGAATGGTACCATAAATCATACCGCAGACTCTTTCCTCACTATCATTACAAACCTCTCTTACCATTGCTCAAATTAGAGAGGTCACTGTTTTAGTAAAAGCACTCTTCCATGGGCGACAAAGGCTAAGAAACTTCCTAAAGCAACATTTAACATGCAACATTGCACCTGAAAGAAGAACCGGCACACTCCACAAAGAGGATGCCAAAAAAATAAAGGAAGAGGACAAACTATGCCGAAGCACTTCATTTGGATCACTTGCTAGCACACTCTCAAACTGAACAAACATACAGTATATAAAAGAAGCTGCGAAAGTGCCACTCACTCGATACGTCCGCTCTACAGTATCTATGTTGCTCCAAAGTGTAGCCCTCTCGACAGCTGCATCGATGGGAGCCGATCCGGTCCTCGCACAGCTGATCACAGGCGCCCCACATGGAGCAGTCATCAAAGTCTTCAGCGTGATGAAGTGGAAAAACGGAGTCAAAACGAGAACAGTGCAAAAGAAGAATGACACACAGACAATAACAAATAGAGAATTATGTTTAATCTACACTTGCTTTGCAAAAATACCCATATTCCTTGAAAATGTCCATATTTGTCACATTATAACACTGAATTGTATTGGGATTTCATGTTTTCACTAAAGTGGTGAACTAATAATAGTTTATAATTTTGTTTTAAACCCTAAATGTGTGGTTTATATTTGTATTCAGTTCTCTATTATTTTCATTCAGTACTTTATAAGCATGAGTACTATTTGCAGCAATAACAGCTGCAGGACTTTTGGGTATGTCTCTACCAGCTTTGCATGTCTTAAAAACCATTTACCAATTTTTCTTTCCAACATATCAAGTCTTTTCACAGCCTTTAATAGGTTTTCATCCTGGGTTCGCCTGTATTTCGCTCCATTACCATCTCATCCAGTCTAAGCAGCTTCCAAGTACATGCTGAAGAAATTTATACCCGACAGCATGATGCTGCCACCACCGATTTTAACCGTGGGGGATGGTGAGTTCAGGGTGGTGTTAGTTTTCTGCCAGATGTTGGGTTTTGAAAGGAGGCTAAAATGTTAAAATTATATGGAATCTGACCACAGAGATTAAATTACACACAGGTCAGCTCTTATGTGCCTTCTGAAAACAACTGGTTGCACTGGATTTTACTAAGGAGGATCAGAGTAAAAGGGTCAGAATACAAATGCACACCTAACTTTTTAGCTGTTTTTGTTGTTAAATTTTTTTTTACAAAAGCATTAACAATACTTCCTTTTTCACAATTCTGCACTCATTTGTATCGGTCTGGAAAACGTTAAAGGGTATGAACTCCTTTGCGAGATACCAGAACGGTGTCTGTTATGTGAGCAAATGTGTTTATTCTTGCTGCGATCCTGTGACTGCGTGTCTTCAGAAGCAAACATGCGTACGGCTGTCGGGCAACCTAAGATTTATCTGATGATTAACTTTAAAAGTAAAGAAGGGGTAGATACCTATACAGGAACGACTATCATTGCTGCTGACAATGTAACCAGAGGGACAGGAACAGGTTCCTCCATTGGGGGACGTGTGGCAGTGATGCTCACAGCTCAGAGAAGCACACCTCCAGACACCTGAGAGAGGGACACGTCACGCCACGGATGGGGATTCTGGTTCAGCACTTTCTCTGATCTTAAGAGCAATTTGCAGAAAACAACATCAACTATGAAATTACTAACTGCAATTGAGTCCAGCAGTGGTGTTGGTTTCATCCTCTCCATCAGGGCAGTCCGCCGTCCCATCACACAGCTTATCCACGGGGATGCACAGCCCAGACGAAGGGCAGGGCCACTCCCCTGGGTGACACTCCCGTGGTATATTATCTAACAAGAAAAACAAGCATCAATCAATCAAACTTTATTTTTGGGTCACGTGTCACAAAGACAATTGTAACACAGAGTGTTTTGCAGAAGATCAAAACGGACAGGTAAAAAGAAAAGACATCAGAAAGGTGAGCAACCAAGTAAACGAGTAAACACGTGTACAAAAAAGAAAAGAAAAAAAAGTAAATAAGTCAAAACATTTAAGAGGTAAGAAACCGAGGCAATACATTTGTGTGGTTTAGTGAGGAAACACCAGACATGCAGTAATACTCTCAAAGCCAGAAAAATTAAATAAGGATTATAAAAATAAATTAAATACATAATGTAATACTTGCTAATTGTTTATAAAATACCTATTATTTCTCATTATATTATAATGTTATATTATAATATTATATTCTTCTATTATAAGACATTGACATTAAAAAACTAAAGATAAATAAAAAAAATACATACAATTTTTTAGGTAATATAAGATTGTTAAACTAAATAAAATAAACATAATTAGATTAGACAACACTTGATGATTGACGACTATAAATAATGCTTAAAAAAGGTGATAATATATTAGTTGCTCAAAATATTCAGAGCCAAGATGGAAAGAAAATAATTAAAAACATTTGGTAAGACAATACTTATAATTATAATAATAAAAAAACATAAAATGTTTATCCAAAATAAAACATTGTTAATCAATAATTTAACATTATGCAAAACTTTCAGAGTATGTCTTGAGAGTGTACGGAGTTGTCTCCACAGAAATCCTGATCTAAAGAAAAATTTGACCAAGACAATTGTTACTTTAAACTGATGCAGGGGCACTGAAGCTTTTTTTTTGGGGGGGGGGGGGGAGCGGGGAGCTCAGGGGGGCTTCTGCAGCCATTCCTTTAAAAACACACTCTTCACAGCCATGTGGGGGAATTTCTAAAGCCCCTTTGGGGGGCTGCACAATCTTCTGCCACAAAGAGGCATTTGAATAACACACTTAAAGGAGCGCAGGCATAGCGTCTTGACAAACCAAACCAACCATGGAGACCGAGGATGAATCAGGTTTCCGCGGCTTCAGTTCCTGCCTATTTTAGGGCTGTTTAACCTGCTAAATATCCAGGCCTATTCTGGCTCCAAAATCGCAAAGCAACTTAATGCATATAGACTAAATTCCAGCTACTGTAAACATACCACAGCCCTTTTCATCAGCATTGTCCTCACAATCGTCCTCCCCGTCACAGAGCCAGACTTGGTGGATGCAGCGGCCGCTGGGACAGGTGAAGTAATTTCCTCTGCAAGCGGGATATGCTGCTGGGAAAAAAGGCGACACCGCTTTGTATTTATCCAGGCTAAGAGTGTAGAGTTAGCGCTGGCGATGAGGAGAGTCAGGCTCTATACGTACTGCAGTTGATTTCGTCGCTCCGGTCTCCGCAGTCATCGTCGTGATCGCAGACGTAGCGCTGAGGCACGCAGAGCCCGTTCTGGCATTGGTGGAAACCTGTGTTGCAGTGCTGTGCTGAGGAGAACAGAACACAGAAATGATGAAAGTACTTCTTTCTGCCGATGCTTCGGTCAAATTCTACCCTATAGATTAATTAGTATCATCGCTTACTGCAGTTTGCCTCATCCGACCAATCGCGGCAGTCAAGTAAATGGTCGCATCTTTGAGAGCGGTTGTAGCAGGCCCCATTGGCACACCTCATCTCTGTACATTGGGGGTAATCTGTAAAATTAAACCATCATCAGGCCAACGCCACGCTCTGAAATGAACCTTGCAAATGGGCCCCTTTGTAGCTCTTAACACGTGAAAGGCCTTGTGAATGGGAAGGATAACAGTTTGAAAATCAAAAGCGCCACCATAACAGCGGCTGTTGCCGCCGCATTCTTTATGCAATTGTGAGATTACCACAGTTCGTTTTGCTGGGAAGACTAGCATGTCGGCACAATAATGGCATAGCAGCTGAACTTCAGCTTGACTAATCCACCAAGGAATCTGCAATCAACCTCTGACAACAAGAAGCATATTGTGGCCCGTTGTGTCAGTCAGCGAGCCTCTTAATCTTAACAAATTGATTAAAATGCCACAGGAGCCCAAGATAAAAAAAGAAGAAGAAAAAAAAAAACATCCAGAAGAAGACTTACTGCAGTTTCTCTCATCAGATCCATCTAAGCAGTCCGCCAGGTGGTCGCAACGGTATTCTCCGGGGATGCACGCCCCGTTGCTGCAGCTGAACTGGTCACCGGTGCACGTCCTGCCGGCTGAGATCCGATCAAAGACTTATTTAACACGACACGTTTATAGCGTACAGTACCTTGGAAAAGCAAGTTGTTCATATTTTGTCCTCTTACAGCCGCGGATCTCTCTGCCTTGTATCAGGATTGTATGTGATAAACCACAACCAAGTAGTGTATGAATGTGAGGTCAAAGATAAATTATTCATATTATTTTCAAAAAAAATCTTGAAATATATGGCGTGCTTATGTATTCAGCCCCTGGGTCAATACTTTGCATAACCACATTTCACTACAATCACAGCTACATGTCTTTTGGAGTATGTCGCTTGCAGCTTTATGAATCTAGAAACTGTCATTTTTTGCAAATTCCTGACACTCTTTTGCAAAATACCTGAGACTGGATGGATTGCTTCTATGAACATTTTCAATTTGTGCCACTGCTTCTTTGTTGGATGTTATTCATTTAACACATAAAAATGCTTTCATCTTAACCCTTCCCTTGTAACTTTGACTGTAAATCTCTGCCATGGGCTCAAGACCTTTGCAGCCTCTAACAGGTTTTGCCCTGGAATTGACTTCATCCATCTCCCCGTGGACTCTGACTGGCTTCAATAATAAAAATAATCATTAATAATAATAATAATAATTGAACTTTATTGATCTCACAATGGAGAAATTCACTTCTGCATCTCAACCCATCCCCTTGGGGAGCAGTGGGCTGCCACTATGCGGCGCCTGGGGAGCAATTGGGGGTTAAGGGTCTTGCTCAGGCTCCCCAATATCCCACCTGAAGAAAAACGTTCCCACAACCTGATGATAATGATAAAGATAAACATGTTTCACCATGTTCAAGCTGTGGTAGGATTCTCCCACACATAAGGTTTAACATTTAGGTAAAAATGTACATTTTAGTCTCACGTGACCAGAGCGCCTTCTTGTATTGCTGTGTTCACTTTGCTGTGATGTAGGCCCAACCTACAGCCTCAGGACTGACAGTGATTCTGCCAGCAGACTCTGTCAGCAGCTCCTTTATAGTTATCAAGTGTCTTCTTGGTGCTTCTCTGATTGATACACTCCTTGTCTGAACTGTCGCTCTCAGTTGACGACACCGTCTTGGTAGGTTTGCAGTTGTGCTTTTCATTTTCAGATGGATTGAACAACGTTCTTAAATAGGTTTAAACTTGAGACACTGTTCTAGAAGAACCTCTGGGTTTTATTTATTAAACCATGTATAACTTTCCTTTCACTACTTTGGGCTGATCTGTCACATACAATCCTAATAAAAAGTAAAATTAAATTTTTTTGTCTGAATGTATATCACATCTTTAAGAAAAAAACTTCATTTGCAAATCATTGCAATTCTAATAAAATCTGTCTCCTGCATTTATCTCCTCCGTTAAGGAACAGGGGGCAGATTTTACAGCACCAGTGGGAGTAATCTAGGGCTAAGGGTCTTGCTAAGGGACCCACAGTGGCTCCCAGCTATTTGTGAACTTCTCAGGGCACAAGTGCGCGGCTTTTACCACTAGGTCTCCACTCCCCTTCATTAAAAAGAGAGAAAATTAGGAAAAAGTGTCTAAAAGTGTACTCACAGCAGTGCCTTTCATCTGAGCTGTCCTCACAGTCTTCGTCGTTATCGCACACCCACACATCTGGGATGCACTCGCCATCACTCAGACACTGGAAATGACTGTCGTCGCATGTTACCTGAGCTGTCAGAGCACACACAGACATGCCATTATTTACCCCTGCTGAGTGAGACGCATTAGTAGATGTCAAGGTAAGTTTATTTTTATGGGACATTTCAACAACCAGACAATTCAAAGCACTTTGGGTGATGAAAGCACAAGTATATTGTAGTAGCAAAATAAAGGAGAATAAAAAGAAAAGTCGGATGGCAGACTGAAGTTAATGATTCAGTTAATGGTTTAAATTCAGCCACCCGCAGCCAGTATGGGCCCATGGGGCTGTGGCTGGTGCTGACCCGCCTGGGTCGCTCCTGGTTCCTGGGGGCCTCTGCTCCATGGGCTCCGTCTAGTGCTCTCCTCTGCGACCCCCAAAATAACAGCGCTAGAGACTGGTGACCCCCTGTTGGCGCGGTGACGCATCGTTTATTTTCATTCTGGAAATTACGAGACTAAAGTCCTAAAATTGTGAGGATAAAGTAGTAATTTTATGAAAACTCCAACCAAAAAGCGCAGTCTTCCCCCTGTGTTTAAATGAAGAACTGATAAGCATCTTGTAAAGTTATACGTTATAAGTTTGGTGTAGATTTCACAAATAAGGAAATATTGAATCTTTTTTAGCAAATCTGCATTAAATTGTTATAATTTTCAGGACTCTGAGACAACTGTTTGACATTATTCTCGTAATATTACAACTGTTTTCTCATTATGTTCTTTATTTCTTACACAACTAATATTATGACTTTATTCTCGTAAATTCCAAAAGGAAGAAAATGTGTATTATGATCATTATAGATTAAAGAAAATAAATTATTTGGATTAAATTTCCACAAAAAACTCAGGAATTTGGAGATTAATTTCACATATTTGTGAGAAAAAACTTGGATGCTTTCTGATATCGAAAAGTCAATAAAAAGTATTTTTGTCATTTTTGTTTATACTTTTTCTCTGTCCTTCCTCTTACTCTGTCCTTGTTATCCCTCTTCCCCTCTTCCTTGCCATGTTTGTTTCTGATTATTGTTTTATGAGTGATCATTTGTATTTTATGATTGTGTACAGCACTTTGGTCCTGCTGGTGTTTAAAGTGCTTTATAAATAAAATTGGTATGGTATGGTATGGTACCAACAGGTGCACTAAAGGGGCAACAATAAGGTGACCCAAAAAACAGGAATGGTTTTTTAGGTGGAAGTCAGACGTATTTCTCCCTGCTCGTTTTCTATCGACTGCTTGTCAATAGTTTTGCATTTCACCAGGGTCGGTGTCACTACTGGGTGCCTGAGGTGGTTCCTGGACCCTACACAGGTTGCATAGGCGCTCCAACTCCACCGTGATGGCACATTAATACATGCCATTACCGGATTACTACAGATAATGGGATCGGATATCGGCGCCGATATTAACTAATTAGCTGGATCGGATATCGGATCACTGAAGCTAATACAACATTCCAATCCAGTTGTTTCTTTTTTATTAATATAATACACAGCGATACAGTTACGGCAATTTAGTCACTTCTCTTCTATGTTTGCAACAGTGGTCACACAGAGCGCGCACATCAGCTAGCGGTGAGCAAACAGAGCAACATGGAGCAAGTGCCGGACCGAGCCAATACTGCTATTTGGAAACATTTCAAACTTGATACGCCAACAAGTCCGACTGCAACATGCAGCATCTGCAATGCGTAAGTTGCGAGGAGGTGATAAGGTTGGTAAATTCAATATCACAAATTGAAATAAGCACCTTCAAAAGCACCGTGCTAAATGACATGCAGAACTTTTCTAACAATTTATTTCAAGCCTGATAACTTCACAGACATGGCAAGATACACAGTTTATTCATTCAACAGTAGCATCGGATCGATATCGGGTATCGGCCGATATGCTTAGCCCAGGTATCGTATCGGATTGGATCGGAAAAAACTATTGGTGCATCTCTAGCCATTACCGAAGTCTCCTATGTCTCCCAGCAGTCTGAAGAACAAGGAGTATATTCCAGGAAACAGGCAGTTACTCTATGAGAGCCGGACAGAACCATCAGCAGGACTCATCAGCTGGTATCTGCTCCTTTGTGCAAGGAGAAACAGGATGAGTGCCAGAGCCGCACAAAGTGACCTCAAGCGGACCACTGCCATGAAGGTCTCTGACCAAACCACGTTAGAAACAGACTTCATGAGGGTGGCGTATGGGCCCGACATCTTCTGGTAGGCCCTGTGCTCTCTGCCTGGTATCTTGGACCTCGACTGGCATTTACAAGAGAACACCTGAATTAGTTCATCACTGCCGTCCTGTTCTTTTCGCAGATGAGAGCAGGTTCACTCTGAGCTCATGTGACAGAAAATAAAGGGTCTGGAGAAGCTGAGGTGAAGGTTATGCTCCCTGCGACATTGTTCAGCGTGATCGGTTTGCTGGTGGCTAAGTGTTGATCTGGGGAGGCAAATCCATGGAGGGTTGCAAAGACGTGTACAGGACAAACGGTGGCACCCTGGATGCCATTAGTTATCAGGATAAAACCCTCAGACCCAATGTTAGACCCCTTTGATGGTGAGTGGTTTCTGGTGTCTCCTGATACATGATAATGCCCGATCTGAAGCAGCAAGAGTATTTAGGCAACTCCTGGAAGATGAAGAAATCGATACCATTGACTGGGCTCCAAGCTCCTCTGACTTAAAGCCAACAGAACATCTCTGGGACATCATGTTCAAGTCTATCCTACTCCACCAGGTCACACCTCAGACTGTCAAGGAGGTCAGTGACGCCCCGGTTCAGATCTAGAAGGAAATAACCTAGAACACCATCCAATATCTCATAAGGAGCATACCTTGACGTTGTCAGACATGCATACAAACATTTTGGGGGTCTTGCAAACTACTGAGTACCATTCATATTCAGCATTTAATCACATTTCAGCAAATTTTACTAGTTTAGTGTATCAGATTTTTCATTTTCACTTTCTTAGTGATTTTGGATTTAAGCCCTCTGTGGATTGATAATTTTCCTTCTGTTCCTAACACATTAACCGTTCCACATCAGTAAAGATATTCAGCATGATTGATCTTTCCAATTGAGATCAGGTGTGTTTTCAAAGTGCTCCTTTAATTTTTTTTGGAGCAGTGTATTTTAACTAGTTAACATAGTGATGCACTTCTACTTACGGCAGTCCTGTTCATCAGAGTCATCGATGCAATCTGATGTCCCGTCACAGTGCCAGTCCCCAGGTATACATCGACCAGATCCACAGCGAAACTGCCCCAATTCACATCCTGCACACAGTTGCAGATTTTTTTACATTCAAATTTCTTTCTTTTTTTTTTCCTCACCGTAATCAAACTTGCTTACTTCAATCAATTAACTTTTTAAAATTAGATAAAACACATTTAAGGAACCTAAGGCCATATGGGGGGTGAGGGAAGCTTTCCCCTAATGAAGCATGTTGTTAACAGCATTGACAAGACTCGGAGACAAGCGTGCCAGGCATCCCCCAGACATTTCTACAAACCACACTTCACTCTTCTTGAGCTTTCTTTTGATGTTCCCAGAGAGTGGCATCTGTTGAGATAAGGTACCACCGCTCTACCTTCCCTGATGTTTTCCAGGAGAGATTGATTCAGGCAGCACAGTTCAGAGGCAGAGCACTCCATCATGCCCAATCAAAGAGGAATGTGCAATTGTGACGGTCTCTTTGACAGCCTGATTTATGGCGCACGCTGCCCCTGTCCGCTCTGAGATGTAATTGGAATAAATAGTGGTA
Source organism: Fundulus heteroclitus (assembly GCF_011125445.2). Taxonomy (NCBI): domain Eukaryota; kingdom Metazoa; phylum Chordata; class Actinopteri; order Cyprinodontiformes; family Fundulidae; genus Fundulus; species Fundulus heteroclitus. The sequence continues at coordinate 24,982,593 of NC_046367.1, forward strand.
CTGGGTGGTACCAAAGCCATTTCAACACATATTCACTAGAATTGAGCTTTAATTTGGATATAAATCTGTGCAAGTGTTGTTCTGTTGATAAGGGTGCATTTATCTGAAAAATACTAGAAATAAGAGCACAAAATCCAAAAACTGTTTTCATGATAAATGTTGAGCAAGGTAATAGTGAGGGGAGATAAATCCCTTCCAAAGCCCTCACCATGGTACTAAAATGGCTATTTAACTTCTTCTCTGCTCATATTAGCCAGCTCATCATTTAACTGTACCACAAAAAAAATAAAACATTCTCACTAAAACAGGCTGCATATTTAAGTTACTCAGTTGCTGCCAGTTATCCTCTCCTGCTCAGTTTAATAGTGATAAAACTGCTCAGAAGAATCTCAAAAAGGAAGTTTGTTTAAAGGCAGTGATCCCTGAAGCTTCGGCGTCATCAAAAGCATCAAAGCAGGTGAAAACGAGCAAAAAGATGCATTCGGTTTAGAAATGTGATATTTACCCGAGCACCAACCCTCAAAACTCTGCACATCCATAGGCAGCTTTTTATTATTATTATTATTTAAAGCTCAAGAAGTCCTTCCTCCTTTTTTTGCAAGAAAAAAAACAAGTTCAAATTTGACTTTTTCAGGCCTATATGTACTATCCAAGTTTAGCCTTAGCAAAAACATTGAAAGTCAGGCTTTGCAGGCTAATTAAATCAACCTGAACTCCCTTTCCAGCACATTTACATCCCTATAAGTGGTTTCAACTTTTGTCTTCAATTTCACATAGTTTAGAAAGAGGTTTTATTAATACTCTGCTGAGAAAACTACACTTAATAGGCCATCAGAAATTAACATTTAATCTTAGGAAAATACAAGAAAAGACCAAACAATAAAAAAAAAAAATGACTTGTCAAAATGACCATTTGGAGCGATAGAGAAGTGTGTAGATGCTGTACATGCAGACCCAGGTTGGCAGCGTATACCATGTATGCCAAGGGGAAAGCAATCTGCTGGAAGCGATTAAACGCAGACAGTGTTTCCTGACACCATTACCTCTGGGGAAGGGTGGCAGATCCAACACACTGAAGCAGAAACTTTAAAAGGCACTCTGTCCAATGTGAGGGAATTCCCTGCTTTCTGTGAAAACGTCCACCGATCAGGCTTATTTCTGGCCCCTATCTAGATGCTTTGAGATCTAATCTGCAGATTTTGATTTTTAATGATTAGTTTTCTTTACTAGTGACACGTCTTTGTGCAGGTTTTTTTTTTTTTTTTTTTAAGCAATGGTACTTTTTAATCCAGTCGAAAAATGACATAATTAATTTGTGCTTACAAGGTAGCGACTTAGTCTGAATTGTTTAATATAAGCAACTCTAGATGAAATATATAGTTGAACAGATTAGGTTCACTATTTGGCAAGAAACCAGTCAGTATTGACTTGTGCTCGCCCTTAATTACTGCATAATAAACACTTATGAATGATTTATACGGTATTTACAGATTAATTAATGACATACAGTGTCTATAAACAATTTATTAGTCATGTAGAATTGGGGCCTTATTGTAAAGCGCTAACAAATAAATGAATTAAAAATAATGTTTGACATAGCGATCAATAATCAAAGACTGATGACAAAATGATCTAATTCTGGTCTCTAGGTGATTGATTGCTGCATTTCTATTGTATAACTTTTTTTTCTCAAATGTCTGCCTTCGACTTCATAGTCTAGCTTTGCTATGTTTATAAATATAAACGAAGCTAAGAGCAAATGTGATAGGTGCAAACCTGCAGATTTTCAGTCTGAATATGACTATTAATGACATAAACCTAAGTCTTTTATGAAATTTTGTCGTTTTCTTTCCCCTAATTAGCAACTTAAACCCACAGCAGGAGAGATCGCTGCTCTATCTGTAAGTAAAGATAAGAATGTACTACTATTGCCCGACAAAGAAACGCATTAGAATGAAGCACCCCAAACCTCCTTACACCCCACTGGGGAAATTACAATGAAGCAAAAAAAAAAAAAAAAAAAAAAAGATGCCAGCTTAGATTCAAGCTTATAACTGGAAACTCAAATCCAACATGGAAAGCAAAACCGTTTTTGTAGGTGAGCAGCAGATATTTGAGTTCACAAACGTTGCTAAGGTTAAAAGTAAAGCATAGTGTAAGTTTGGTTTTTCAGCAGCCACTTCTTAGGCATGTATAGGGCAACTAAAAGATGTTTTTAAGCTTTGGCCAATGCTTCTTGTTTAGACACAGCCCTCGCCTTGGACTGAATGTGCGCGGTGAAAAGTTAAAGAGAACGGCTGCTGGCAACGTGAGACGCGGGACCCGTCCATGCTGTCAGAGCGAAGTGCTGCTGCTTGTTTCATATGGAAATCGATGCAGTAGAATGCCGTCAATTGCCAAACAAGTGACTTCGGCTCCCATTAGGACCCTCAAAACCCTTGGGGCTTTGAGCAAAAGGGTGGCATAAATAGAAGAATAGAGGCCTGGCTTGGTTTGGACTCAGGAATGCTCAACAATTTGGTGCACGCTTTAATAGAAGAAAGAGTGGAGGGAACAAAACATGAACTATGTTGTCAGAGCATAATGCTACAGATACTGTACAGCTTATTTTTTGCACCGGACAGTGAGTCACAGCGTACCAGAAGTGAGTTACAAGCTCAACTAATGTGGCTCAACTAATGTGTGAGCCAAAAGTCTTCAAGTTTCTACTGAAATGTTACTGTTGCACAAGGATTTAGGCCTCCACACCGGAAGAAAGCCGCCATGTGCAGGGTTTCATTCAGGCATGTGCCCGTCTAGAAAAGGTTTACATGCCAAGGAAAACATTTAGTAGTAGAAGAAAAACTTTAACCTGCCAGCCTCCTGACATACGAGTGCAAAACACTGTTCAAAATCTTGCACGATTTCTCATTTTTCCACATGAATGCATAAAAATGCATTTGCTGTGCACTTTTTGAGGGGTTACTGGCAAATGATTAGCAAAGAAAACAAGTTGATTTACTAACTAAACATGCCGAGAGCAGCAAAACCATCAGAGGATGATTAAAAAAACCCTGCATTGTGAAATCTGTCACATTAGCTATTAAGGACAGTGTAAGCATTCGGTAGCATTACCACTTTCACAACCTGGTTAACAGCCTTCAGAAGCCACAAGGGAAAGAGACAATTATATAAAATAAAAGGATTTTGGTGGACATTCAAGCAGAGATTGTCCCCCTCATGGCAAAACAGTATGAAGTAGCGCATATTTCTTAAATCTCACTTGCATTATATACAAAACGCTGAAACAAGATGTTTTCATACAATATCTAAAAAGAGCACATATCAGACTAGTTGTATCTGCTTTAGGTGAGTCAGGATTACCGCAATGTTGTTGTTTTTTGGGTTTTGTTTTGGATGGAAGGCACAGTAATTAGTTAAATCATTTTTGAAAAGTTGTTTTACTTCCTTTAAATACACATCATTATACACCAAGATTACCATGCCTTTAAACACTCAGGAGATGATGACATGGTAATGGGAAGCTTCTAACAGGTTAATTCTTGTACTGCACAATATATTACAATATTAACGTTAATTGCAATAAATTGGTTGGATGAGCTCCTGAAATAGGAGGGGTGGGGGGGGGGGGTGATCTATCTGCCATGGATCATGACACCAGGTCTATATTCTTACCAACTCAGGTGCTAAATCCCATAGAAAATGGTGAGGGAATCCTAATGATGGAAAATAAAGAAAATAAATCTGAAAAAGCTTCATTAATTTGAACCTTTGACACATTGGACAGCAATGGTATCCCAACGGCATGTTGTCTAGATGTAGCTCAGCCCTAGTTAATTCACATCATTAGTTGGAGACCCGCCTGCAGGGATGTATTTTAAGACAACACCTGAAAACTTAATGCTTCCTTGTGCAACCAAAGGAAGAAACAAATCTCAACAAATCCTTCATAAATGTCGGGCAGACCTCTACAAGTCTGGATCATCCTTGATTAAAATTTCTAGATGCCTGAATGGGTTGATTGTCCAGACAAAACATCATCCATAAAATGTGCAAATCAACCCCAGAACAACGGCTACTAATCATGTTAAGGTGCTGGCTGAAGCTAATGGAGAGCGTCGTCATAAAGCTAGTCCTGCACCAACATAGGCCACTCTGCTAGGAAGAAGCCACTGAACATTTTTAGGCAGAGCTGAAAGTGTGTGTTTAAGCCAGGCGGCTTAAGAACCTGGCTTAGTTACATCGGTTCTGTCAGCAGGAATGGGCCAAACTTCCTGCAAACTCGGCCCACTGTGAGAAGCTTGCAGGAAGGACAAAACATTTGATCCAATTCAGTTTCAATTCGAACCAGTTCACTTACAAATGCTAATTTTTTAAAATCCAGGTTATAAAAAGAATATAATTAAATCCATTTTATAGACTAATTCAAAGTCATTTACGTACAAGCCAATTCAATCTTATTTAAAAAAAAAAAATCAATGCAGCCAAGTTCAGATTTTCATGCCAATTCGTAACAAGTTTTCTTTCTAAACGAACTGATTTTGCAGCAATCCCTCCTCCTGAACAAGCAGGGAGCAGCAATCCTTCACACTAAGCATGCGTTTGATGGCAGTAGAATTGAAAACCCCTCCCATAAAAGTCCAAGTAATGCAGTATTAGGGAAATACTTCCAAATAATAAGGGTATATATGTAAACTTCTGAATTTGAATAAAGATATAAAGCGTTCTCTCTCTCATTATTCTGGCATTTAGCAATTACTGCTCCATACTGTTGAACAGGGTACACTGGGTACATTTTTCAGGGCACACTCCAGTTCATCATTTACAATAAATGTTATGTTAATGATTAATGTGAACATGCTGACAAAGCTAGATGATTGTTAGTTGTTGTTTTTTTAGTTCAGTCATCAGTTTGTAAACTTTAGCTGTCATCAGCAAACTTTCATTTACAAGTTCTGTAAATCCCCACTTTCAAAGGAAATGCCAAGGGAAGTGAGTGCCAACACAGATATCTCTTTACGTTTGACATATTTTCTGCTTTTCTCTAAGGAAGTAGCGTTGGCCGTTACATTAAAACAAGCAAAAAAAAACAAGTGACCCTGCTCAACTCGGAGTCGTTCCCCTGGTCGAAATGATTCCAGTTTGCAGCAGCTGCAGAGTAATTAGTAGCTTGATTCACACTAAGGAGCTTACATACTAAGGGTTGAGCAAAAAGAAAGCAGATTACAATCTGAGAAGCAGGATCTAGCTGTGCTCCAAACGCCACATGCGCGAGTGTGAGGCCGTCACATATAAAGGCTTGCTTCAAAGCATTTCCTCACTTCCTGTACGCGAGGGTATGCAGACGTGATTCGATGAGGTTTGGGTGAGCAGAGGGGGGAAAAAAAAAAAAATCTGCCCTACTGAATGAGATTTGTACCAGCAGCCTCTCGGTCCTCACAGATTGTCTGTAAGTCACATGCTCTCTTCTGCTACCTAGCAACAGTAAAGCCCAGGCAAAAGTTCCTCAATCTGCCTGAGAGAGGCTTTGTGCTCAACCTTATAACTACAACTGGGAGGTAAAAGTCCTAGCCTAGTCCCAACATTTTATATATATATATATATATATATATATATATATATATATATATATATATATATATATATATATATATATATATATATATATATATATATATATATATATATATATATATATATATATATATATTGTGTTGGATATGTTCTTAGTTGGGCAACTGATCTACTTGAATTCCTCTACTTTGTGCTGATGAGCAACAAGTGCACAAGTTGAGTCACATGTAACTCTCCAGCTCCTCAATGAATCATTCAGCTGTATGCGCGCGCGCACGTACGCACGCACGCACGCACAGACACACACACACAAAGCTGATGGCAGCAGCAGCAATGACAGTTTTAGAAAGCCTACCTTCAGCATGGCACCACCTAACAGAAGCTAAGAGCAGGAGAAAGAGTTGAAGCGGCGGTGCTCTCCACATTCTGGCCGGCCCGTCCAGCTCCGCGCTGCAGATGGAGGAGCTGTGAGGACTGAGGCTGGGATGCTGCTGTAGCTTTCCTCTGTCCCTCTCGGCCCGCTAGTTGATGAAAAGGGGGCGTGCACAAAGGCCAGGACCGCCGTCCCCCTCTCCTCCTCCTCCTCCTCCTCCTCTTCCTCCCTGCTCCGGCCCAGCCCTCGGCCCGCTGGATAAATCCCTGTGGGCCCTGGAAGCTGCATAATGCAGGTCCGAGCTGCGCTGGGAGCCAGTGATTTTACACTCTCAGGGGGTCGTCGTTGTTGTAATTTTGCCCCACGCTAGGGAGCGAACAGAGGGTCTGTATGTTCATGCTTGGGAAAACAAACTTGGACGGAACACAGAAACGAAAGAAGGGGGTAAACAAAAGCACCACGAGTAGTTTCTGGGTCTTTTAAATCACATTTAAATTACATTTACATCACACTCTTCTCTTAAAATAAAAGACCCAAAAATAAATAAATACGTTACTATAATGTAACTTTAAAATCAATACGATTAAACCCAAGTGGAAGAAAGCGACTCTTTTGGCGTGGTTATTGGTTATTTGTGAGAAGCTCGACAGCGCCATCGTGCGGCCGAATGGTAAAACAACACCAGCACAAATCATCCGCGCTTCAAATGGTTTCTATTTTCTATCTACATTTTATTATTTTGCTATATCTTAATCATGTAAAGCACTTTGTATTGTTTTGTACTGAATTGTGCTATATAAATAAATTTGCCTTGCCTTGCCTTGCCTTGCCTAATACAGTAAAGCCCAAAAATGTTTCATAGTCCTGGCATATTTAGAATTGAAAAAAATATTTTAGCTTTGCCAAGAAGTTTATTTTTGATAGGAAACGAGATGTCTCACAATATAATAAAACAAGACAATTTAAATTTGGAGGGGAAAAAAATCTAAAGCAATGATTTAACATATTAAAAAAAAAACAGACATAGCAATCGCTTAAAATATTGTAGGAACAGCTATTAAACCCGTATAATTGCCAACCTGTTTTTTGTATGCTTCCACTGGGATTTTTGACTATTTGTCTTTGGTGATGAGCTCTTTGAGACTGGAAGGCCTCCTTGCCATAACCTTAATCTTTAGTTCCTTCCTCAAATTCTTTATCAGATTCAAGCCAAGGCTCTAGCTGGAAAACTCAATAATCACCTCTAATCAGATAGAACAAGTTGGTAAAATTAAAACATTACTGTAAACCTCAATCTGAAGGGACGGTGGACAACTATGAGCTAAATTCTATGTGGATGTGAGAGCAGGGCTGCTGTGATGTGTTATGCACGTCATCTGTAAAGAGATCTAGAGATATAAGATGGTGAATGGACAAGCCATGTGGAACTCTTGGTCCCATTTAGCAGACTTTTTGTTACCATTGTTCATCCTGACAAGAGTTGTAGCTTTCTTGGAAGCAGACATGGCTGAATCGGAACCATTTTCAAGTAGGGTTTAGATGGAAATTTAAATATGAAATCCAAAGTATATAATAACCACAGCAATTAATTTGACTCACAGCAATAGATTTTACTCATTAATTTTCCTCATTGACTCCAAAAATCCTTTCTCAATAACTTCAAAATCTCTACTTCTTCAAGTTTAACTCAACATTTCCACAATAAAATGGACCAATTATGCAAAAAGACAATCACATCAGTTTATATGTAAAGGACCTTTTTGTGCTGTAGTTACTTACAGATATTTACAGATGGCCAAGAAGATAATAACATTAGTTTAGTAAAGCTCCTCTGTGGGCTACTTTAGGTTTTACAGATACAAATACAACCAGAAAAAATCTGTTTCTGTGATATATTGAATTTAATTGTGTCAACCTAAGCTTTAAAGCTTTGTTGGACACCTACACCAGTTGGAACTAAAAGTAATGTAAGTTCATTAAAACAAAACATAACTGATTAACATTTGAATTTGAAACAATGAAAGTAATACAGTTATTGAAACATAATGGCCACAGATGTAAAAATGTATTATTTTCCAAATATTTCATACCACAGGAAGGTAATTTTACCACTATGTAATGTCAACACCTTATACATCGGCTCTAGAATGAAGAGTATTTGTTTTAATTATGTAACCATAATGAAATTTTGGTGAGACTACAGTTCAGAGTGCACATATAACACAAACACAAATTAAAAACGCCCATGGAATAACGAAGAATGAGCATTCCTGGAGAAGATCCTCAAAAATGCAAAAACACAATATGGAAAATAAAGCTAGATTTAAAATTAAGCTGTACTGCAGAAGAGAACAGCTTCATCAGAAGGGGAAAATACTGTGCAATTATGAATAGATAATAAGGCACATTTGGATAAAAGTGAAGCTAAAACAAAGAAAAACAATAACTGATTCACAGCACGATGTAAAGAACTGTGCAAATTGAATGAATGTACCAAACAAAAGGTGTGCATTAGCATCTGAGAAAAATGAGATGTTCAAATTAGAAAATAAGTAAAACAGCAGTCGATTTACAAAACTACAAAAAAGTGGATGAGAGGGGTCTGAAGAGATAGAACCTGGAAAAGATTAGTGAAACTGATGGTGCTAGAAATCAAGAAATACAAGGAGCAGGAACTGACTTTTTTGTTGATGATAAATTACGGCCTCTGTTTTATGTTTAGAGTCAGACATTAGGAAACCACAGACTAATAAGGAGGTAGTGGTTGGAAAAATAGGAATAGGAAAGAAGAAAATGCAATCACTCGACTCAGAGAATAGGACACTCCCGTTTAAACTACACTGTTTAAAATAGATAAGCATCCAACAGGAACATTTACACACTGTAGCCAGCTAGAGACAGCAGAACATGTATTACCTCAGTTTAATAAAAACAGCACCTACAGGGATCTTTTTCAGTCACTAAGAAAGGATCAGCATGAGGAATTCACGTTATCTGGACCTTTAGGAGGATACATTGGATAGCATATATATGAAAATATTATTTTATTTCTGAAGGTAACTGGATTATTTAGTCGAATCTAGTTTGTTTGTCCCCCCGCCCCAATCCCACCCATTCTCTTGATCCACCTTCCCGTCTAGTGGTGGCGGTAGTGCACTAAAAGTAGTTAATTAAATCAAAAGAAGAAGAAGAAGTGGTTGCTATTAGCGACAGAGCAACTGAAAAATCTGTTGCAGTCTGGCTGAGGGAAAACAAAGCTTAGAGTTTGACCCTTTTCCTCTGGGCACGTCATGACGAGTCCGCGGAGAAATTATGAGGGCAAGGAGGAGGAATTCACGATGGAGGTGCGTAGAAAAGGTCAATTCTCTGTTTTACCAGGACAGGTTTGCATCTGTCCACAAATATCACTGTCTTCTCCCTGGTGTTATGAAGGCCAACTAATGTTTGCAAGGATTGTGAGATATATTTAACTTCTTTACCTGTACGGTTAGGACTGTAACATTACCAAAACAAATTATTTGCCGTTCGCGCAAATACTTCAACAACTCCTCAATATTTCTTCATTAAAGAAAGGAAAAGAGAGAAAAAATAACCAAAGATAAGGCTGTTACTTTAAGTTAATCAAAACAGATTTTAAAAATTACTCTTGAAAAATAAACAAATAAAATATTATCAAACAATTAGCTTTTGAATCACAACTTTGATAAAGCTGCAAAGCGTTTATATCATTGATCAGCACAAAAAACTGTATTTAGTTAGTTTGCATAACCGCCTATATTGAGCTAATGTGTATTTGAGGTCTGATCTTAGTCTTGTGCCATAATGCCAGGTGCTTAATAGATTAAGCCAAGTTTTCTAGCATACGCCAATCAACACCCACCACCATATAAAGCTGATATTCATGGAGGGACTTTGTGATTATTAGTGATCAGCAGTAGTTGTAGCAACAGGTCTCAGAATGAAAAACCTGGGAATCTTTCCTTTGGATGTTGTGTATGACATCTCTAAATATCACATTTAAGATTATAGTATTGTATTTCCATGTGGAAGTGTTTTAAAAGCTCTCTGTGGCGAAGTGGAAGTGCGAAACTGCAAGTACCTGTTAGTAGTCGGAAAAACACTGTTGGAAAAACACACCACCCAAGGAAAGGTCTGAGCTGTTTCAGTTTTAATCAAACGCTTCCTGTGTTAAGAAGGGAAACAAATCTTGATCACAGGTCAAAAGGAACCGTACATGTCTGAAAACAACACAGAAATCAAAAATTTTAAAAAGTAAATAAATAAAGTACATAAAAAAAAATTCACATCAGCACCCCTGATTTATTTATTTTTTTTTTTTTTCAAAACAGCATCAGTCATTTAAAATAAACCTCTGCTCTGGCCTGGTTCCTTTTTGTTGCTTTGGTTCTTCAAATCTAAGATATGTTGATATTTAAAACAATATGTATCTGATTCTGACAGTCAAGAAATGCATTCAATATGCTATTTTAGTGAAGACTGCAAATTTTCATAAAATAGGTTAAAAAGCAGCGAAAAAAAATTTCCTTTAGGATAATTTAGCAAGTGAGAAATTGTACCTTTTTTTCACAGAAGAAACAACATACAAAATCAAAGTCTTGATGACTGCCTTGTGTCTGGGACAATAGAGAAGAACATTCATAAACCTGTTTTTAACCCAGGGTGTCTTCCTTGTGTTCCCAGCATGCGGACAGGATTCAGCCGTCAAATAAGAATCCACAAATCCTTACCGCCGAAGACTCGGTAGAGCAACAGATGCTACGGTCTAGGATAGATGAACAGTCCACTTTGATCTGCATACTGAAGAAAAGAGCGGATGAAATGCTTCTAAGATATCAAGCCATACAGAAAATCAACTCTGAACTTGAAGCCCAAGCAGCCCAACGCCAGAAAGAACTGGACAGCGAAAGAACAAGAGCAGAGCTGTTAACGAGCAGATTCACAGATCTGGCCGCCAACAATCAAGCTATCATTTCTTTCATGGAGGAGCACAAAAATCTGAATAGCCAGCTGAAGCTGGAAAATAGACGGCTGCAGCTGGAAAACGATTCACACTTTTCACAGAAATTACATGATAAAGAAGTGTTGGTTGAGAAGCTCGTGCAAGAAAACAAGCTGCTGAGAGATAAATGTACAACTAATGAAAAGGAATCCAGGTAATTCTTTAACTTGTTTCTAAAGAAATTGATCAATGACATTAAGATGTATCAAGAAGTTCCTTATTCTACCTCATAAACATCATGTATTGTATTTCTATGTCATTGTAAAAGCAAAATATGTTGTTATGAATGCAGATTGAACAAACTAGACAGCTTTGAAGATGCCACATAGGGCCTTTGGCTTAATTTATTGCAGTCTCTACTTTTTACTATCAATTAGGCTAATGCTAAACTATCAGGATGCAACTGCTCATATTAGATTAGATTGAGAAGAAAATAGTGACTTTAGTTCTTACCATGAATTTCTTCATGCTTACCATTTGACTTTCCTTCTTTTAATTGATATCTTCAATCATGCCTGCTTAAATCTAAAGGGAGAAACTAGCTGGATGTGAGTCAAGACTCAGAGAACAAGCAGCCCAACATCAAGCCAAGGAAATGTCACTACAGAAGCAGCTGCTTGATGCTCAGCAACTGCACAAAGAAGCTGTGGAAAGTTGCGAAGGTACATTAAGCGTGCTCATTTTCTAATTACAATCTTTACACGGCTTTAAACCTGTGTGGTTTGTTTACCCACCATCAGAGCTGAAGCTGAAACTTGCAGAAGCTAAAAAGGAGCACAAGATGAAGGAAATCCGCATGAAAGAAACCATAACGACTCTGACCAGCGAAAAAGGCAAATTATTGGACATTTCTATAGAAAGAGGCAAAGCAATCCAGGTAAATTAAAAGGATTGGTTATCATGAAAAGAATACTACTACTTGCAAACAAATAACTTATTAAAAAAAAACAACTCTTAAATTGCTTTCTCTACATACAAACTCCTTCATGCAGGAGAATCAGGAAACAATCAAGGAGTTGGAGACAAAATGGAAAAAGGAGGAAAAGGCCAAAATTGAAGCACAGGACAGGTAATATCTGTACCGATGTTTCCGCTGTACTGACGTTCTCTGCTCAGTTACTAGATCATTATCTGACATCTTTATACTATATAGTAACTTGTAAAAGTATTTATACCTGCAGGACATTTGAATATTTCTTTTTACAAGACGACAACCTTGAATTCCTTTCATTGGGACTTTATGTGACCAAAACAAAGTAGGAGCATCATTTTGAAGTGCAAATAAATTCTAAAGTAAAAAGATAGATATGAAAATATACAAAGTGTAGCAATTATCTGCATCCAGTGACCCTCTGCTAACCCCAAATAAAACCGGCTGCACAAGAAGAGCATTAATCAGAAAAGCAGCCAAGAGGCGACACAGGGCTCCTGAAGTTAGGTGGGTGAATCTATCTATTCGTAGATTTAAAAAGCCTGGCCTTTATGACTGAATTTTTCAAACAGACTTGGCTGAAATAAAGTTGTAGGACATCCCACGATCATTGTATGGGACAAGCAGATGAGACTAATTTTTGGCCTTTATGCAAAACGTTGTGTGTGTGTGTGTGTGTGTGTGTGTGTACCCTGAACACATGATCCCTACATCGAAGCATGATTGTCCCAGCTTCGTGTCCTGAGGATGCTGTTTTCAATGGGGGCGTGGAAGGTAGTCAGAGTTAATGAGAAGATGGATGAAGCTAAATATAGAGCATTATTGGATCAGTACCAGTTGGAAACAACTTGAGACTTGAGACTGGAGCAGAGGTTTATCTTCCAGCAGAACTGAAACCCTTAGCCTACAGACAATACAACAATGGCAGGGTTTCCATTGAAGCATATTACTCCAATGTGTTCAAATGGCCTAGTCAAAGTCCAAACCTAAATCAAATTGAGAATCTGTGGCAAGACCTAAATAGATCTTTACAGGTTCTGTCCATCAGATCTGACTGAGCTTAGAGGTTTCTCTCAAAGGAGGACGAGGAAACTGGAGATGTGCAAAGCAGCTGGAGGTATGCTGCTGTAGTCGCAGCGGTTCCTCAAAATATTCAGTCATGGCTGAGTTCAAAAACGTGCCACATTTTAAACAAAGCTCTGAAACTCCTCTGTCATTCTCCGTCCATGTCACAAGCAAACTACTCTGTGTTGCTCTGTCACATAAAATCCCACTAAAATACTTTGAATTTTCTGGTTTTATTTAAGTTACTTGTGAAGCCCTCGACATGCAGGAGCAGAACGTGTAAAATGTAAAACAACTGAAATCTTTAACAAAACCAACATTTTTTTTCAAGTTTAAATATTTTCTAGAGACTTATAGTCTAAGACAGTTTTATTATGCAAGTTGAACTCATTGAATCCATATTTATTTGTTCTGCTTCTTGACAGAATTTCCCAATCCTTCCTTTCTATGGAAATACTCATGGCTCCCTTTACCTAAATCAAAAATGCCACCTCATCATTTTAGACACCTCAGGTTATTACCATTAAACCATGAACTCCTTTCCTTCACCGGTGTCAGAGGTCTGCTTTCTGTTCCTCAGATTTCTATCGGAGGCAGAAGCAGTAAATATAGACACGCGAGTGAAGTCCCTCCAGGCTGCTCTTGACAGATCCGTGTCAGAGTTGCAGAAGCTGAAAAAGGTTTGTTTTACCACAACTCGTTAATTTACGGTTAACAAAATGCTTAACGTGATATTTTCTTCACAGGATTTTGATGCTTTCAAGGAACACAGCACCAACCTGCTCACACAGGAGAAGGACTTAAATCGAAAACTTCGCCATATCATAGGCTAAAGCTCTGCACTGTGTATATGGCACAATGTATTTTCTCACCAAGTTCTAATAAAAATGGAACTCCAACATTTAGAGCAAGCATGACTCGTCTTAAGTTCCTGAAGCAGAAATGCTGGCCGTCTCTAAAGCTCATGGTCTGGCAGGAAAAACACATTTACGAATGCTCCTCAGCAAGTTCGTCAGCCCTTCGTACCACTTCCTCAATGGCCTTCTTACATTGTTGTCCAAAACAAAGCGCTTCAAAGGATGCAAAGCATAAGCTCCACACCCTGCCAAAAACAGAAACGTGGTGAAACAGATCATGTAACAAAAGACATTTCAATCAATAGGGACGCATGAGATGACCCTGTAATTTTTCTATCCTTCATCTACAAGGAAACACTTTTTAAAAAGCTGTTGTAAATGTTTCTGAAACACATACAACCTTAGAGGAAATTACAAAAATATATATTTAAAAAGGGACCAGTCCTTTCTGTACAGTCCATGGCTAACAGTATTTTTCCTCTTTGCATCCAAAAGAGTTAGAAGACATGTGCATAACAGGCCTACTTCATCTTTTGGATAACTCAACCAGATGCTGAGCCACCTCCAGCCTTCTTTGCCATCCAGCCACTTCCAGTACATCGAGGAGAAAGGCTTTCATCAAAGGGGACATCTGCCACAAAACGGCCATTTGCCAGTGCTGCCTGTGCTGCTGCGGCAGCATACCCCCTTCCTGAGAGAATAATGAATCATCTTTACTAACATCAGCTGTGAACATGTAAGGATCAGGCAGAAAGGTTTCTGAAGTAACCTAAAAAGTGATTGGAGAAGGACAACAGGATACATGCCAAGCTGTGGCTAAAACCTGACAAATCATATGCTCGTCTTGTATTTACAAGACAAAAGCTGAATAACAATCTAGCCTGGCCTCAAACAAATAAAGACATTAGTGAGGAAGCTGTGGGCTGAGCCACTCTGAATCCCCACCTGGATCAAAGGTAAGCAGCACTGCTGAGACAATCCCACCGAATATTTTTCTAACTCACCAAAGAGCTGCATGTCTCCTGAGCGAGGTGACATACTCTCCCCTACCACACGAGAGCGACAGAACTCAGAAAAAGAAAAAATTTAACACTAGATTCGCCCTTTCAACCCCACGAATTCTTGTTGCGACAAAGTTGCATTTAGCCGAGCAACAACAAATTAGTTCAAGGTTTATTAAAAATAATTAAAACCTTAAAAAAACATAAAACATTATATTGGTACATTTGCATAAATACTCTACTGGCTTTTATGTTTCACCAATTAATATAATTTTGGAGAACAATTCAATTTGATTTGATTTATATAGCGCCAATTCACAACACATCTCATCTCAAGGGATTTACAAAGTCAAATTCAATCAAATCATACAGATTGGTCAAAAAGTTTCCTATCTAAGGAAACCCAGTAGATTGCATCAAGTCTTGACAAGCAGCATTTACTCCTCTTGAAGGAACATAGAGTCACAGTGAACAGTCGTTTGCATTGTCCATGGCTTTGCAGCAATCCATCATACTGAGCAAGCATGAGGCGACAGTGGAGAGGAAAACTCCCCTTTAACAAGAAGGAAAAACGTCCAGCACAACCAGAGGAACCAGAATAGCATAACAAATGTTGTTTTATATATATATATATATATATATATATATATATATATATATATATATATATATATATATATATATAATTAGCAAATATTACCAAATTAATCAGAGCACAAGACAAAAAGGTCCTCTCAAAGTTTTTTCCCTCTTCCCTGTTAATAATAAGTTGTTAACCTCACCAACTGGAACGTTTTTCAGCAACAAACTTTATGGGCTGTTTATATTTCTGCTATTATTTGCACAGTTTTATTGTTAGTAGTCTGTTATTACACAAATATAGTGCAGTATATACAGTTCCCTTACTGTATAGTTCCCTATTTTCTAGTTTGTTTGTTTCTTATTATTGCTACCTTTCTCCGCAGGTGTTCATCTGCCGCTCATTTTGAAAACAAAGTATTTCAGAAATGAAAAGTCTCAAGGATTGAATTAATCTACCCAGCATGTTCTGTTAAAAACCTGGGTTTGTTGTAAATCATATAAATAAACGTGTTCATGTGTTCAACTCAACTCAACTCAATACAAAGACAAAATATATTGCCTTTAGAATCAGTTTCATTTTATTTTCTGATTGTTTTGTTGTTCTAAAATATGTCTATGTTTTGGATGTGATGCCAGCAGAATACAATTTGAAACAGAAACCCACCTACTTGCTTAACCTTTGCCCTCCAAAACAGGATTTTATTTAAATTTGCCACAACATCACAACCTCTATGAAAAGTGATGAACAAAACATTTCAGAGTTAGATTTTTTCTTTAACCTAAAATAACAAATAAAAAAGTTGAATAAATTAATAGATCTTGTAAAATTCTCACTCCATCACTAGTTACACATTAATTATATGAATAATTCAAATACAAAAGATGACTAATCTTACTTTCATCAGAGATTTGTGGAATCCTGAGTTTCAAGCACTCCTTACACTCATCTGGACCATTTTGAATTAACATTTTTTAACTAATCCGAGGAAATATTTTATTAGTAATCCACAATAGGTCAGGACACAAAATATTTTTTTCCTTAGCCACCCCTCAAAATGGGAAAGACAAAAGAACATGCTCTTCAACTAAGGCAGGTATGTTTTGATTTGAATAAGTCATATAAACCTATCCATCTAAAGTCAGAGCGGCATTTAAAAAAGGCAAAAAGTACTGTAACAAATTAGGGCTATATATATATATATATATATATATATATATATATATATATATATATATATATATATATATATATATATACATATTGAAAGGAAAAACACTTTAGAATAATTCTCCTAAAATTCCCTAAATGTACATTTTGGTCGGCTCTCAGTGGAAAAAAAGATGTAGCGCGATTTCTTTCCTATCTGTCATTAAGTGCAGCATTCCTTTGTGTCAGAAAGTCTTGTCTAATTACTTGTCGCCTGGGGTTTTGAAGCACAAAGCCTCTTCACCGTGAGCAACGCAGGAAGAGGAAGCCTCCCTGAACCGTCTGCCAGTCGGCACAGGACCCGGCTCATCTTAAACACACCAGGAGGGGATCAGCTAAAGGTCAGCTGGACCACCGAATGATCAGACGGTCATTCTTCAGGGTCAGGAGGGCAAAGAGATGCCTGCAGGTGGCAGTAATTTATCAGCTCAACATGTTTTGCATGCCAATCACCTGCTGGTGCAAAACGCCTTTTAATTTAAATGCCGATTAAAATAACTAAACCAACCTTGCATACTGTCACTGGTCATTTTTCAGGAGTCCATCAATGTAATGGAGGTTTTACAATCCAAATACCCTGACTGAAATCATTGTATCTTATCTTCTCTGATGTTATGTTGTGGTATGTTTAGAGCTGTTTTTTTTTTTTTTTACTTCATTATTGAACTGATTGTCACTTTTATGCACGCCGTTGCCCAATGCTTTCCATTTAAAACTCTGTTAAATTATTTGACCTTGGATCAACCCCATTTCCTCAGGCAGAGGTGTTATGGTCATTCCACAGTTGTGGGTGGAAATCAAAGTAGACCATCCCTTTGCCATTATAGCCTCTGAACTTCAAACCCTGTCGTCAACACTGTTTTTTGTATTGTTGTTGTTTTTTTTTTTTACTTCATCTCTAAAGCTATGTTAGAATGCTCCGTTTTCTCCTAACAAAGCCATCAATCACACAGGTGATACTGGTTCTGGTGCCAGACAAACTTTAGACAAACTCTATATATCTTAAAGGTGTCAAAAACACCAAACTTTTAATTAAACGACATGATAACTGTAATTTTCTAGCATTTAAAAATGTGCTTTTCCCTTGTGAAGGTGCACATCTGCGCTCAGCCTCGCTGGGAGTTTCTAAAACACCAGTCTTAGCAAACATATACGTTGTTTTTTTTTTTTTTTCAGTCTTAAAAAAACCAACCCCCTGCATTCCCCCACGCCTGGGGCGACGGCAGGAGTCTTGGCACGACTCCACAAGATCTGTGTCCTTATAAAGGAGGAGCGCGCATCTCCTGTTCTTTCACTCTCTTCTCCCAGAGTTACTGCTGCTGCTGCTGCTGCTGCAGGGCGTCGCCCGCCCATGCTCCATGCTGGCCCTCTGCTGCTCCTCTCAAGCTCCCATTTTGACTTAAATTGATGAAAGGAGACAGAAACAGTGGAAAACTGAACAGCTTTGACAGAGTGAGTCATTAGGAAGACTATTTCCATGATGTTTTCAGGGTGCACTTACCTCGTTATTAATACTGTGGTTTGATGTTCAAATCTTTACCTGGGTATTTGTCAGGCAGATTGATAACCAGTTGTGTGTCTGTTTCTCCTCAGGGATCAGGATGCCGCCCTATTTTACATCAGTGCTGCTGGTCACCTCCATATCAAGCATTTGGGCTCAAGACTTGAACGAGGAAAGGAAAACTTACAAGAAATCCAGAGCCAGGCCGGTAGCTGCAAGTATTTATGATGGACAGGGTGAGACATTTGCAGGAAATTAGAAAAAAAATGACCTATTTCAGTATGTCAGTGTTATGTTGTGTTGCTCACAAACACTTTAGATTTCACCTGCTTCTATCAAGATTTTGAATGCCTGTAAAAGCTTTCAAAGTTTCTCTTGTATTAAAGATTTTGTGTTATTTGAGAAATCCAGAAGGCTTTAAAATAATCCATAATTAGTCCTTGTTAAATATTAATGTGTTAAATGTTGATGAACCGGTCCGTTTATTTACAGAAATGATTGCATGTTTTTAAAAAAGAAAGTGGTGTGAAAACAAATCAGTGACAAATTGGTAATATTTCTGGTCTCTCTCTCTGCCTAAAAAATGTGATTTAAATAAAATAACAGAATCAATTAAATGATATGCTCTCTAAAATGACATTTATCTTATGTTGCCCTAAGTCTCTCATTAATTTGGTTGGAACTAGGTTCTGAATCCAAAGTCGGGAACCAGCAAGATATCCAAAAAGCCAAAAGCTGTCTGCAGCTAAATGTCTCCATCTACCAAGCCAAAGTCGTTAATGTGGAAATCACTCCTGCAGTCCAATCAGGCCGATCCTGGAGCACAGTCAGTCTCTCCATTATTTCTTTAGTGAAGGTTCTGGTGTTGAGAGACGGTTCCTAAACGTTGGATTCATCTTTACTTTTTCTTTATTACCTGAGATTAAAGTTAGTCCCAAAATGAATCCCGAAAACCATCTGTCAAATATTTCTAAGGGACCAGCTCTTGATAAATGTTAGATCTTTACTCAGTTTAGTCCCTCTTTTTAATGTAATCCTTAGTTTTATTTGCATCTCTATTTCCATGATTCAATTACATCATTGGAAAGTAGATATAAATGTAATTAATAAAATATAAATCTTAATCCTTTTGATTAACAATACCAACTGATCTTGCCTATAATCATTATATGAGGTTTTCATTTCAGCACTGATCATGAATAAGTGTTAATCCAGTAAAATAGAGTGGAATTTCTTAGAGATAGCTCAATAAGAAGGCCAATAAATTGTCCTGGTGACTGATTTTTGAAAGATTATGAGACAGATTTGATTTATTGCATTAACATAATTTGACAGTCTTATATTCTAGACCACTGTAACAGGATTTTAAGGTCTTGCTGGTCTGCATGTAGTCAGTTTGCAAAAACTTTAAGGATTTAAACAAGTCTAGTTCTTTGTTCTCCAGCCATCCTGGATGAAGACTGCAGCCTGGAGCTCTCCTTCCTGTTGGACAGTTCTGAGAGCGCAAAAGACAACCATGAGCAGGAGAAGCGTTTTGCGATGGACATGGTGGACAAACTCCAAGGTGCACGGCTGCCGACTGGCCGCAGCTTGAGCTCCAGGGTGGCCCTGCTGCAGTACAGCAGCCATGTTATCAGGGAGCAAACCCTCAGAGACTGGAGGGGATCAGAAAACTTCAAGAACCGGATCACCCCCATTGTGTACATTGGACACGGCACCTACACCACCTACGCCATCACCAACATGACAAGGATCTACGAGGAGGAATCCAGACCAGGCAGCATCAAGGTGGTGATCTTGCTCACGGATGGCGTCTCCCACCCGAGGAACCCGGACATTTTTTCTGCCGTCGCCGATGCCAAGAACCAGGGCATCAAGTTCTTCACCCTGGGTATCACCCGGACAGCCAACAACCCGGCCAACGTGGCCGAGCTGCGACTGCTGGCCAGCTCCCCGGCCTCCCGCTTCCTCCACAACCTGCAGGACGAAGACATAGTGGAAAAAGTCTTCACCGAAGTAGTGAGTATGAGCTCATGTCTTTCACCCGGCAACACACACAGACACACACACACACACACACAAAGGAAAGGGGATGCACTGAGTTTAAACAAGCGTCGCTCCAGAATGTACACATGGACAGGCATGTTCAGGTATTTGACAATGCTTAGGAGAAACAAATGGAAGAATGCGGCTGCCAGATCAGGATTTTCGCTAATCTCTGCAGCTACATAACATCAGTCTGACTGATCTGGCCAAAAGCCTGATATCCACATGTTCTTTGACTATTTTGGATGAATTGACTTCTTTGCTTTATGATCGCATGACTTCTGTGTAAATTTGTCCCTTATATTTAGAAAAATAATTGTTGTGAAGAACAACCTTTACATAAATACAATCAATAAAGCCTGTTACCTATTAAACAATGCCATTAACTTGATTCCCTATTATTTTCAGGCTGCCATAGCTGATGAAGGAGTAAGTGCATACGCTAACTGAAGAACCTTTGACATTTCCGAGCAGCTAATTAGGTCTGACAAACATATCTCCTGTTTTTCAAGTGTCCTTTGGCTCAGAGGTGTGCATGTGAGAAAGGAGAACGGGGACCCAGCGGGCCGGCGGTGAGAATTTCACCATTCATTGTTTCTTTGAAGTGTTTTGAAGTTTTAGGGCGAGATTAAAGATGACCCTTATGTTGCTGGACAGACAGTGTCACACACTGTTTTTGCTGTTCACAGCTGTTGCACCATTGCACAAGTAACCTGATATGGTGCCTTGCCAAAGGCACCTTTTCTGACATTTGTTCCCTTTGCAAGCCTAAACTTTGGAGTATTTTATCAGGATTTTACAGTGGTGCACGGTTTTCAAACATGTAAAGTGTGGTGTGCCTCATGAACCACCAGCAGACCTGCAGTCTGAGAGCGAAGTGCTCTGTTAGGAACATACGGGGTAATCAGAGCTCTGATACATGATGGAGCTTGATTATTAAAGGCTTTATAAGTGTGAAGGAGAATTTTAAATTCTATTTTTGAAATGAAATAGTATAAATATGATCTCACTTCTAATTCTCACCAGAACTCTTGCTGCAGCATTTTGAATCAGCTGAAGGCTTTGAGCTGCATTTTGTGGACTTCCTGATAGTAAAGAATTACAATAGTCCAGCCTTGAAGCAACAAATGCATGGACTACTTTTTCAGCATGACTACTGGACAGAATATTTATAATTTTGGTAATATTCCAGAGGTGAAAAACCCAGATGAACCTCAAATGTTGATAAAAATTAAACTGATCGTTTAATGCAGCCACCTTTAAACTTCAACTAATGAGTGTTCCTCACTAACTCCTTATTCTGTTAACGACAAAACGAAAAACAATATCTGCGCTTGGGCCCTAAATGGCTCATCCCAAGGATCAAGGTTCACAGTTCAAGGTTACTTTATTTGTAGCCATAGTTAGATTTGTTATTGCAGTGGTTTGAAATACCTCTTACACATGCACTGAGGTGGGGGGGGGGATCTCAATACCGCCAAAACCACAAACTATAGCAGCGCTCAAATGGCTCAATGGACACAAAGGAAACAAAAGAGAAGAGCAAAGTTAAAAAAAAATCAAGATAAATATGCAGTGTCTGTGCCATTTCAGCTTGTGCATTTCAATAACCACAGGAACAAAGATGTTTTTAAAACGTCTGGTCATACATTTAAGGGGCTAAGAATTTCCATCCATAGGAAAGAAGCTGAAACTCCCTGTTAAGGGTATGGGATTAATCGTCTAAAACAGACGAGGCAATCCATAGGACCAGCCTGCTGTACAGGGATGATGAGACTAGTTGTTCAAAAAATTCTATGGCGAAATCATGACACCAAAGAAAAGGAAAAAAACAGATAACTTCCAGTATTGCCCTGTGTGTAGCTCCATCCATCCTACTATCAACTCGGCTCAGTTTATCTGTCTCTGCTGACGAAGAGCATCTCCGTGGCAGGATGCTGCCACCGCCATGTTTCACAGTGGGAGTGGTGGGATGTGCAGTATTAGATTTCCCACACACACAGCACTGCATTAACAGTACAAAAGTTGAACATAGGTATTTTATGTGTCTCGTACAAGACTTGTGGTGAAATGTAAACAAGACTTATTGTGGCTTTCTTTTAAATGACTCTCTGCTAACCACCGTTCCACAAAGTTTCTGTAGCGTATAGCTGATAGTTGTCCTGCTAAAATACTCCCCCACCAGTGCTATGAATCTCTGTGTCCATCCATCACATAAAATGTCAATAAAATACATTTATGTTTCTGGTTGTGATGTGACAAAATGTGGAAAAATGGGAACTATTAGGTTTGTGAGGTATTGTAAGGTCTGAAAATGCTCAGGGACCAACAAATACTTTCTTTGAACTGCCGCGACTGTTTCTCAAAGGAAAAGTTTTTGGTGTAAGGAAATTAGAAATGACATTTCCAGCCCAGCAGCGGTAATTTTGCACAATATTCCCGGCCAGTACACTTTAGAATCAATTCCAAACCAAAAAACTGAATGGTTATGCTAACCCACCATCAAATCTAAGGATAAAAAAATAGCAAAAATCAGATCAAATATTCCCACAGAACTTAATTCGTTGTGATTCTCCATTTACTTTTTCAGCCAGCTGTGCGTTTTCATACAACAATACATCATTATGAGCCTGGAGGGACACATAAAACAGGGCCTTTATCTAAGATAAATCGCACATACCGCTCTAATTACCGGGACTGTTTCTTTTCACTTTTAGTCAAACCCAAATTCAGTCCCTTTCCCCCTCCTCAAATAACTAACAGCCTATCTCTGGTCAAGCTCTGAGGCAGACAGCTGGGTGTCCAGGTGTGTTTACCTCAAGAAATTCTTCAAATTCTTACAACCAGACAATAGGGGCTCACGTGGTTGCTCTCGTTAGTTTAATGGCCACCAGGTAGTGATGTCTGGTTTATAGCAACAGATGCACATGTCAGCCAGGTGCAGAAACCGCTGTTCGGACGAGATGCCTTATGTCTTGTAGTAACAGTGACAAAGTGCTGTCAGATGTCAGGCTTCAGATGCTCGGAGCTGCAACAATACACGTCTAGTGTAAGAGTACCTCCCATTTCAAATCTTGCTCAAGACAAGGTTTAATTTATGGGTCTCGGGGGTTACGGCATCAACTGTTAATGTCACTCGAGTTCTTATCGACAAGAGAACAAAATGTTAAACACAGAAAATCACAGAATTTTGACCCCAATTTTGTTCCTCTCCTCAGGGCAAGAAAGGTCGGCCCGGTGATGACGGCACTCCGGGGCAGAAAGGGCAAAAGGTGCGTTTCTTTGATGGAGATCTGAGCCGGGAAATTCCCCGGCAGGCACAGAAGACAAGTTAATGTGGCATCTGTCAAAGGGTTATTGTTAATGTCATGACACTGTTAATTATTTACCTGAAATATGTAACGTGTAAGGAAATTGCTATGTGTGATGTCACTCAAATATTGATTTTACTTGTCAGTCAAAACAAAGTGTTGATTTATAATTCCTCGGTTGGATGGATGGATGGATGGATGGTTGGATGGATGGATGGATGGATGGATGGATGGATGGATGGATGGATGGATGGATGGATGGATGGATGGATGGATGGATGGATGGATGGATGGATGTTAAATTATGTTAAGAGAGCATTAATAGTAAGTACCTTACCTGTAGATAGCTTTCCTGGATTTACCTTTTATTTAGTTTAAATCCAAATTACTTCATCAGGGACAGAGAAGCTAACATCTTTACCAACATGACCCAAACCCAAAGCAGCTACTCTCTTTTCAGAACTTCATCAAATTTAGCCTTGTACTTTAGCTGATTGGTTCATCGTCAGATTCACATTAGGCCTTTATTTAATGGAGAAGGTGATAAATATTTTCACAGCAGATGGCGGCAGTGGATGGTCCAACAATAATGATGGAGAACGGAGCTTGTAAACCATTTGGGGTTAAAGTAACTGACATAAAAGTAAAGTGGTGCAAATATAAAGTATCAAACCTGTTTAAGTGAATGCTAAATTTTTACGCTGCATTCGTTTTCTATTAGGAAGTTGGGCAGTGGAAACTGTACGTGCTCTGTTCTCAGGAGCATGTACATAAATGCTCATAAAGTTATTTTTACTACGTTTTGACATTGATCGTAACTTCTATTTCCATCCCTTTTTGGTTCTACTCATGTTATCCGTTATGTGCATTGTTACAGCTGTACGCCAACTCCAAAAATCCAGAACTAGGTCAGGAAACGTGGCAAGCCAAACAATGAACACTGGAGAGCTACTCGCAAAAGGCTTTCAATAATCTGGCAACAGGGGCGCTCAGGGTACCCAGTATTTAAAGACTGAAGAACCGGTGTAGAGAGCTGTCTTAATTGAACTGCAGGCAGAATATCACAAGTGCATCTAATAAACTAATGGATGTGGCGCAAAAGAGTTACAGACAGCCAAGCCAGAATCATTACCGCAGTTTAGTCATCTTAATGTAGTTTCCAACACGATTGTTTATTGACTAATTATTTAATATTTTCACGAGTGAGATACGTATAATTAAATTAATTTGTCCGGGTTTCTCCGTCTGCTGTACACCAGCCCCTTTATCTCAATAAGTCAACTCCAAATAAAATGTTACTTTGTCAAAACATGAAACTCATCAAGGTATGAACCTAGCAGATGTATCTCAGCTTTGGATAATGTAATTTTTCTTTTCTTTTTTTTTTTTGATCTCTTTTTATTTCTAAAATGTACTTTTTGCAGATTAAAAATCAATTGTTACCAAATGTAACATTTCTCTTTTTTATCAGGGCGAAGCAGGCTTAAGTGGAATACCTGGACGGGAGGGAGCTGAGGTAAATACTGAAACTCATGATAAAAACGGACTATTTTGCTGATACCCAACATCCTGTCATTCAAATTAATAATTATTTTTCTCTATAGGGGAAGCCTGGTTACAAAGGTGATAAGGTATTAAGATCAAAGCAAGAGCTTTTAAATTTTGTGTATATACATATATATATATATATATATATATATATATATATATATATATATATATATATATATATATATATATATATTTTTTTTTTTTTTTTTTTTTTTTTTTTAACATTTGTAATTTCTGCTCAGGGTGAGAGGGGTGAATGCGGCACTCCTGGAATCAAAGGAGATAGGGTATGAAGGTCTTGTTGACGCATTAAATCTACAGTTTGGTGATTTAATTTGTTAATCTGATTTAACAATCTCTTTTTTCACATGTTCGATGTGCTTCAGGGTCCAGAAGGTTCAATTGGAATAAGAGGACCAAGAGGTCTGCAGGTTTGTAATACTTTTTTTTTTTATATTCGTTACTCCTTACACTTTTTTTTTGAAAGAGAGAAATAAACATGAATTATTAAGATGAATCATTAGAGACCACTCTGAGTTACCAACTGGATTTCTATTTGACATAAGGAGCAATTAGATAAAATTGCGCAATGAAACCGTTTGCTTAGGCCATGGTAAGATTTCAAACCCCCTTTATGAACGGCTGTATGGTTTTTCTGCCCAGGGGCTTCCAGGACCACTGGGAGACGTTGGACCAGAGGGGCCTCAGGGAAAGCAGGTCAGGCCATCTTTTAACACATTTAACTCAACTCAGCCCCCATATCTGCTGCCACCTACTCATCTCCCTTTATGATAAGTTTGAACAAGAGATAGGTGCTGTGAAACTTTGGTATTAACCCCTGAGCATAACACTTGTGAGTTCCCTGTACCCCCATCATGACTCACTACAATCATCATAGTGAACATAGGATCTCTTGTGGTCTGTTTCCTGCAACTAAACACAGAGCAAGAAGTGCCTGCAGCAATGTTAGTCTCTCAAACAAGGTTTGCAAGTATCGCCATGTTTGGAAAGTCTGTGTGCCGTGTTTGGCCATGCAAAGAGCTGTGTGCTGTATTAACAAGTGTTAACAGGAGCTTTATTTGTCACTTTGTTGCATGATTTATCTCACTCTCCATTGATTGAGCAATTATATGTTTAAATACACCTACATATTAATTATTATACTTAGGCTACAATGGGTCATAATCATGACATTACACTAATCATTTATTTTGCTTTATTTTCTAATAGGTGCCTAAATCAAAATGGAAAAGAAAAGAAACAAACCTCTATTGCCAAATGAGTTGTCTGATCATTTAAAATCTGATAAACAACAATTTCAAATGAGTCATGAAATGCAAAAATCACAGCAGGCGTTTGTCTTTAATTATTATTTAATATGTGTCGGTTTTTCTTTGACCAAACCCTTCCACCTAGCTAAGTAGGTTTCAAATATTGGTGAAATATTCTTCACATTGTCCCCCCTGCAATTTGCTGTTATGGGTCACGTTTTAGTTTGAGGTTTGGATATGGTGCAGAAGTCATCTTAGCCTTTACACAAGACGGTTGTGAAATCTGGCCATCAAGACAAGTGTCCCTTAGGCCTCTTCAGTCGCTCATTCTGCAACAATGATGCACTCCTGAAAGAGAAACTGCTGGTTTTAATGGAGTTTATTTAACCCATCTCAACTTCACAATGACTCCCGCTGCTTAATAAGGTAATATAAGAGCTGCTGACTTTATTAGTTCAGAATCTTTGAAGTGAGGATCTGCTGACAGGTTTTGGGAAGTCGTTCTTTCACCTGCAGTGGAAAGCTGCTTTTACATCTTCATTTAGCATCTCTGAATTAGCTCCTCCCAGAGGGCGAAGCTACCAGTTAATCTAAGGGTTTGTTCACATCGAATGCGAACAACACGTTTGGAGTGATTTAACGGTCCGCAGTGCAGACGAGATGTTTCAAGCGATGCAATGAGCGAACAGAGCAAAGCAAAACTGTGAACGGTGCGGTAGATGCACGGTTGAGTGAAGCAAAGCTGCAAATAAAGCAAAGCAAGATTTCGCTTGAGTTAAAAAAGAGAGGAGCCAGTTGAGGTGGCTCGGGCATCTGGTCAGGATGCCTCCTGGACGCCTCCCTGGTGAGGTGTTCCGGGCACGTCCCACCGGGAGGAGGCCCAGGGGAAGACCCAGGACACGCTGGAGGGACTATGTCTCCCGGCTGGCCTGGGAACGCCTTGGGATTCCTCCTGAGGAGCTGGCCCAAGTGGCTGGGGAGAGGGACGTCTGGGCCTCCCTACTGAAGCTGCTGCCCCCGCGACCTGATAAGCGGAAGAAGATGGATGGATCAATGGGTTAAAAAAATCCGAACATTTCCGTCAATTCACGTCACATTGAGGTTGCTCATTGTCCATTTATTTAAAGAAGCAAAAAGCAGAATTTCATTATTTTAGATAGAAAGAACTGAAAAAATAGTAATGTGAAGAACTAAAAGTACCTTTTTAGATGGAATATGTTTTGGTCTACAGTCAGGGCTCAATAGCCCATCTAGTGTAATTTTGTTTACTGCTTCTTTAAGTTAAAACAAATGTTTTTTGTGTCGCATATTTTGACAGTACAAGGCTATATTTCTATTGAGCAAATATAGATTTACTGACCCGAAGACATCTGACCCGAAGACATGTGCATGACTCTGTCACAGTTTCTTGGTCTAACCACAGCCAGAGGACTCCAGCCACCCCCACCTGCCTGCCTATCTTGTCACTATTCATCTCTTTTAAAATAAACGTATCAATCGTCACACTGTGCTTGGTTGAATATCGGGTTCCCACATACATTCATTAGAATAAAGGCGTCTGCTGACAGGTGTTTTTTATGCAGATCCAAATCTCTGTTCATAATTTGAACCAAACTTTGGTAGAATAAACCAGATGATGTTATAAATAAAAGTGTGAAGGAAGTGAAGAGAAAAGGGTGAACCAGCTTCAAATCAGATTAGATATGTAATCAGTTGTTTCAGCCCCTCTCATTATTTGAAAACATGTAGATTTGCAATGATTGTTGTCTTTGTTTTTCTGACGTTGGGGCTGTAGACCTTTTATTTCCTACCTCTGAATTAAAACAACATTAAAACACAACAGACCCACAAAACAAAATCTTGTTTTGGCCATTTGAAGTTACATTGTACGCAGCCCAGCGCCAAAGCAAGTGCACGGTTTAGTAAAGCAAAGCATGGATTTTAACCTGCTTTATCATTTTTTACCTGCTGACACTTGCTTGGCTCCCTGGTATATTTTATGTTCTTTGTGTATAAATTAGTTTTTTGGTCGCAGGGAGAACGAGGCCCATCGGGCCCACCAGGAATTCAGGGAGAAATTGGTATTGGACTTCCTGGTCCAAAAGTAAGTCATGGAGTCTTGATATTGTTTGTATTTTATAATTATATTATTCACCTCAAGGGTCACGTTATGAGTTTTTTATTAATCCGTAGGGTGACATGGGCTTCCAAGGCCGACCGGGTCCTCCTGGTCCTCATGGAGTGGGTGAACCTGGTCCTTCTGTAAGTTATGAAGCTCCATAAACTGCAACTTTGAATTGATCTTGTGTTATTTTAGTCTGGGTGACATGTACACTTTGATTTTGTTTACAGGGACCTCAAGGACAGCAAGGTGTTCAGGGGGAAAAGGGGCCCCAAGGAGAAGGGTTTCCTGGACCGAAGGTTATTTTAAGTGCTCTATATTGTTAGGAAACTAATGAAAATAGTTGTTTTTCATTTTTGCTAACTTTTTAAAAGGGACAACTGAAGAATGCAGGAGGGGGAAAACACACAAAAAATATGTTTGTCTGTTCAAACTTAAACTGGACAATTGTAAATCATCCAATCCAAGAAAAAAAAAAAAATCAAGATCTTACAAAGTACAACTGAAAAACAAAAACCAGGATGTAAATGTATTACTGAGCATTTGTAACTCACAATCAGTACCCTACATGCCACTGCTAAAACCAACTAAAATGTATATAAATTAACGGTTTTTAGGTTGCAAATATTTCACATACTGTATGACCCATTGGCCCATCTCTGATTATTTTTGCCAACTTTCCTACTGGTTTAACAGTTTCAAAGAAGCGGGTGGAAAACGTTTGTTTTAGTTGGGGTCAACTAAAACACGTAGATAAACTGTTATCACAAACTAGAAGTAAACCTGGAGACCAAAACCTATGCGGGAAATAAAGGTGTTACAAGGTCAAATAAGAAAGATGGGAATCAAAACAGGGAATGAAAGGCAAAAAAGAACAAAAGAGAAATAGAAATCCCAAACGTGGAACCAAACCAGCATTAAAACACCCACGCCCATAAATTATTCTGATAGAGGTTATTAACATCAATTAATCAGAACATTTGATTACATTCGGTCCTACATTCAGGTTACTGTTTAACATCTAGTGTTACTGTTACACAAGCCACTGCAGACACACACTAAACAAATATGCATGACTTAGTCTGACAGATCCATTATCTGGTCTGTCAAAATTAGCCCCTGTTCTGGTTCACTGACTCTCTTGGTAATGTCTCTGTTGCTAAAAGCTTTGATTCCAGCAAGCCACAGCACGCTGCCGCTGAAACAACTAGAAGACAAATAATTTGAACATTTAGCACAGAGCTGCACCGCTGTTGGTATGGTGTTGAATACTTGGAGAACGTCCCCATTTATTTTTATTTTGTTGTGACATTCCATATGTTGTTACATATTGAAAATAAAAATATTTAAAAAAAACCACTGCATTAAAAGCAAGGTTGCACTATGTAGAACAGTCCAAACTTACCTGAAAGTTTTAGGTTACTTTCCATGAACTTTAACAGAACTTACTGGGTACTTTCCATAACTTTAAAGTAATATATATGATATTTGCCATGGAACTTACTGGGTACTTTCACGAAATGAGATGTATTTTGGAGTAAGATTTGGAAACATTCAGGGAACCTTGTGTAAAGTTTGTGAAACCTTCGTAGAACCTTTGCAGAACTTCCCGGCCACTTCCTGCCTGCTAACTTCTTTGTACTTGGTAAGTTACATCTAAGTCCTGCAAACCACCTGGTATGTTCTGCTAAAGAGGTCCACAAAGGTTGCCTCATTTTTTTTAGCTTGGTTCCTGAAGGTGCCTGGTCAGTTCCATGACAGCTCAATGAAAATCCATGTGGTAAGTTCCAGAAAGCACCAAATAAGTTTGGCCAAAGTAATTGGTAAGTTCTATAGAAGTTCCTTGAGAAATTTCTGAAATACCTGATTAGTTCTGTTAAAGTACTTTGAAAGTGAAATCGAAAGTTCCAAAAAGTATCCAGTAAGTTTTATGAAAGGAAACTTTTTTTTTTTTAGGCTTTTACGGTACTAGTGGCACGTTTTTTTGTACAGTAGGCTGACAGGAAAGGGGCTCAGAATGGGTTTATTGAGTGACACCACCTGGATTCAATGCCACCCATACACGGACAGCCACAGGGGTCTTATCTGGTTCTCAAAAGGGTACCAAAAAAATCTATTTAAAATCCATTAAAAATCCAGGATCCATGTAGGTCCCACTTTTTACTCAGAATGGTCCTGAATCAAAGCATTAAAGGCAATAAACACAGAGACATTACAATATGGGGCTTATTTGTAAATGACAGCAGGACATAAATGATTAAAACCATATCAACATTTTTAGCTACTTAAAATGACACAAAAAGATAAACTCGTGAATTCAAAATCCCATTTCAAGTTCTTAATATTATCAGCTGCAACAAGCTCTTTTTGCTATACTTGCTCTCCCAGCAATAATGCTGATCTGGCTTTTCTACAGGGGGATCGAGGGCTCCCAGGACCGAGGGGGCCGAGGGGACAGCAGGGTGTAGGCATCAAAGGAGAAAAGGTGGGTTGTAAATTTAATTAATGAGTGGAGTTTACTGTAACAGTACACTTACTGAAAATTAAGGAGAATCCCAAAGGATCCCCTGGGCTACGGGATGTTCTGCTATAACATTAGAGAAAGGCTGGGTGGTTGTTTACTACCTTTAACATCTGCTTGCTGTGGGAAAGTTACAGCCAGTGCAACTCATTGCAGACTTTACTGTAATACTTAATAATTATAAACAACATCTACAGTAATTCACATGCTCTGACCTGTTTGTCGTGAAGATAGGCACATTTTACATGTGTTGCCTAACCAAGAAACATTTGAAAATATTTTAGAATCTGATTTGTCTGTGCTTGACAGCCTTTGCATCCCTTTGCAGATTTTAAAGCAGCTGCATAATTTCCAGTCAAGTAAAATCTCAAAAAAAGTTTTAGAATGTGTATCTGCAGCTCTGAGGATTTTCTGTTTTTACATAAATAACATTTTCAGTCAATTACATCAAGTGTGACAGCCTCTCGGCATAATTAAGAAGCTCAATTTTAGGAATTTATGTAGAGTGATGATACTGATAACAGCACTTTGAATCAGGTTAGGATTGCTCCTCCACAGGATTTGAGGGGGGTGCTCTAAATTGCTAGATATTTAATTCTTGAATTTTTTGATTTTTTTTTCTTTTTTAAGTGCTGTAACGATGTGGAAAATTTGTTTCAGTGGTCACATTTTGAGAGCTATGCTGGTGGTGGGGTGCGTTCTCGTTGCAAACATATCAGCAAAAACAATGTAGACAAAATCTAAAACCAGAAACTTTGGACAGGAGAAACTGCAGTTTTAGATCCAGGCAGGTTATCCCATGTTGGATGCGCCATGGGACATAGTTGCAAATCAAATCAGGTAAATCATGCAGCATTGATAGGGATTGTATTTGACTTACCATGGTGGGTGTTTTACTTCTAGGGTGAAATAGGACCACTAGGTTTTCCTGGGCCAACTGGACCAACAGGAGTGGGCATTCAGGGAGAAAAGGTAAACTAAAAATAATTTGATTAAATGTTGCTAAGATTGTCCGATTCTTTACAGAAACAGACCTCATTGTGGGAATTACTGGTTTAAATATGCCTATAATCCATATTAATGTGCAGGGTGTCGAGGGACCAAGAGGTCCTCCAGGAGTCAGAGGAGTTCCAGGAGAAGGCTTACCAGGACCTAAGGTTTGTTCGAAGGCAACCTGACATTATGCAATAAATAAGGAAGTTATTTAATCAAGGAAAGAGTTTAAATCAATGTTGATCTGAAAAGATTTCACATAGTCTGTCTATCTTGTTTGCTTTTATTATTGAAGGGCAAAACCATAGATATACATTCTGTGTATGTAACGTAGGCCTAGGCTTTACTTGTCATACTTTGGCTGAAATAGTTGCTTTCTCTATTACATATCACTATGTAACATGGTAAAATTAAAACCTATCAGTCTTAGGCAATTTAAATCTTGAAAACTCCATTTAAAACAACTTAAAGTAGCTTAAAGTGCAGTAAAACAGCTCACTACATGTTTACATTATTAACTTCCTTACCAATGACATACCAGACTCTGCAGTCTCAGTCTTCATTGACGACAAGAGATTTTTGTCTCAACAAGAGTTCCAGTTGTAGGGCATCCTTGTTTTAAAACACACATTACTATGAAAACATCTTTGCCTCCCTAGAGATTTCTACTATTTATGGTTACTTTGTCAGACCAAATTGTTACAGACAGATAAACTGATTTTAACATCAGACAGAGTTAACCGGAGTAAAAACAAAAACAAAAAAACGTGTTCTAACAATAAATTCATCCATTAAAGAGGTGTTGTCATGTACTATGACCAAAAAAAAAAAACATATATCCATCTTCAAACAATATTGGCCAGTCATTATTTCCTTATGGTGTTTACATTTCCTTTTTTGAGCCTGAAAAGTAGTTTATACAGGGTGCAGTCAGCAGACATAAACATTGTTGTGCCCCAATCTCCTGGCAATACAGAAGAAAGATCAGGAAGCAAGATGGCGCTACTGTAAGAACCAGTAGACCTTCCTGCAACGCCTCACAGTAAAGTGACTGCTTGGCGCGGTCGAAGACCCACCCCGTCAAATGTGTTTTTGTGCTTTTTCACACCTTATCTTGGACTTTTCCTCTTTCTTTCCACACCTGCGCTGGGCATTGCAGACTTGCTTGACTCTCCCCGTTTACTCGTTGCACACATGCGCAACATCGTACCTCCGGTCACATGATCTCGTTTTGGTGAATTAATGTACCCAAAAGTGCTTTGTTTACTAACAAATAGAGCAAAAACAAAGTGTAAAACCTAAAATAAAATATAATAAGTCAACAAGCCGCGATAATTCAATCGGAAAATGTTTGTATGCAACCAGAGTGAGATACTGGCAAAGAAATTCATAAAATCATGGTATGTGACTTCTGTACGGGAAAGAAGCTATTCAAACACGCTCTGTGTAAATTTAATTCTCCTTCGGTAAACCATGAATTAACTGCGATTAACTCCATTTTTTGGAAAGCTGACCTCAGTTTCATTGACCACAAACAGCATGACAGCATGACATATGCTGAAAGATTTCCCTTTGAGCTGAAATCTAAATAAATTCAAGAATAAGTGAGAAACAAAGAATCTTGTTTCCATTAGCCTGGAAAGAGCTACAAAGCAATTTTAAGGTTTTAAGACTCTAGTGAACAACAGTCAGATTCATAATTTACAAACAGGGAAAAGGAGAAACAATCGTGAATCTTCCCTGCAGTGGCCTGCCTACCAAAATGAGTCAAAGAGAGGATCTACGATAATCATTACTAGAGTTTAGAAAGAACAAAATTAGGCTATTTTTTTTTCTTGTCATGCCAGTTCATGCCCTACAGCTCGCTGACCCCATACACATAAAAGCTATTTGGAAAAGTTAAAGGAGCAATAAGTATGTAATCAATAAGACTGTAGAATTAACCAAAATCATTCTCATTTGTAACTGGGATGGAAGTAACATTCCCTATAAAAAATCTCCATCAACAATGTCCTAGTCAAGTTTTTCTCCTGTCAAAATCAAAGGCATGGTGCAGAACGACTTCGGTGCAACGTGTAGCCCGTGTTTACTTCCTGCTTCCTGAGCCAATCATATGAGAGTTTGCAGGGTTCCCAAAACAGAGCGAAGCATTTGGTATTTTATGTTGGCAAAGAGCAGCGGCCTGCAAACATGGACGCCAGTAAGAGAAACAGACCAGAAATAGAACAAAATATAACATACCCATCCTGAGTAAGTAAAAATTCTGTCGGGTCTCACTGCAGCAACAGATCATTGTGGAAACGACATAGGCTGTTGTCAGTGGCAGGCTATTGTGTATGTATTGTTCCAATTTGAAACACTAGGTGTCATCATTACTTATTGCTCCTTTAAGGAAGCAAAATAATAACATGTTGCGTGAGCACTCCCATTTCTAATGCTGCCCTGGGTAACTGCCAATGTGGCCTATATCACAAACCGTCACCATGCATTAATAACCTTTTCTTCTCAGGGTGACCAAGGTTTACCAGGAGAGCAGGGGGCTACTGGAGAAAGAGGCTTCGGTGAGCCTGGTCCAAAGGTAGAAGTCAATTCTTCTGACTAGAGTTTTCATTACTGTGAGGATTCTGCAAGGCCTCATAAAAATCCACCTGAAATTACAGGGAGAACCTGGAGCCTCAGGACTAGGTGGTCTGCCTGGTCTCCCGGGTGAAGATGGAGCTCCGGGCCAAAAGGTGAATTATGTTGTGCAGTGGTTGACCATAGCATTTTTTTGTCCACTCATGTAGAATAAAAAATAAATCATTAATATTAAAAGAGCTCATTGTTTACTCATCTAAGGGTGAGCCTGGTTTACCTGGCTTAAGAGGTCTTGAGGGAGCACAAGGAATTGGCATTCAAGGAGAGAAGGTACATTACAATGACGTACTCCTGTTTAGGAGTCACAACTTATTTCACTCAGCTCATGTCTGGTGTGCTCTCTGTCTCAGGGCGACCAGGGTCTGAGAGGAATTCGTGGACTACATGGTCCTCCTGGGATTCCAGGACCTTCTGGACCAAAAGTAAGAAACCTACTGGAAGATAACAAAAAGTAAAATATCGTTGTTTGAAAGCACCACCTGACAAAACTGGAGCTTCAGCCGTTGTTTGTCCTCCTTTTAAAAATATCATGGATTTGCTGTTTGTGAAGATTTATGCCACACTGACAAAGCAGAGCCAAAAGACGTAATCTTTAATTTGATGTTGGCAGGACAAATGCTTCTTTACCCATGCGTGATTGAAGCCAACGTACCTTGCCGATTCTCTTCCCTCAGGGTGAACGTGGAATTCCAGGTCCGCAGGGCATGTCGGGGCAGCCAGGACGGTCCATATCAGGTCCAAAGGTAAAATACGGATCTGAACATGGATCTTGGCAACAAACAGTCAAACTGTCAAATAAAACCTGATGCCAGAGATGAAATGAAAATAAAAAGCTTACGTAAGTCATCAGTTTGGCATTGCTGTTTCATCATATTCAGGGCGAAGTTGGTCCTGCCGGTCCTCCTGGTCCTATTGGAGAAACAGGTCTTGGTCTACCAGGCCCTAAAGTAAGTGCCATTACTTAAGATTTAGATTATTTTTCCACATATCTATGCTCAAACCTGCTACGTCAATGTTCATAGTTTTTTATTTTTTTAATCAGGGTGATCGAGGACTTTCAGGTGTACCAGGTCCAGCTGGTCCGAAGGGTGATGGCATTCCAGGCCCTGAGGTATTTTCATTTAAAACATCAAGTGTGCACATCTTAAATATCTGGAAAAAAAATTCTCAGAAACACTTTCTGTTCTGTGTCCAGGGTCCTCCTGGCATGCCAGGGTTACCAGGTGAGCCCGGAGTAGAGGGAGTGGGAATTCCTGGTCCAAAGGTTTGTCCCTGTGAACTTTAATTATCTGAACAGTTCATCCCCCTCTTTGTGTTTCTGTTGACCTTATGGGGACACTCATCTCTGTTTCAGGGGGACATTGGCTTTAGAGGGCTGCCAGGCTTGCCCGGCCCACCAGGCGAGGGCTTACTGGGACCACCAGTAAGAAAGATCTCATACACTGCAGTTGCATCAACAACACAACTCAAACACAGTTTGCACATTGTAGAAAATTAACAAAATTTGCTTGGAATTTTATCCTAATGCGGGCAGTGGAAATGTAACTCAGAATAAGCGGGGTGGTATTATGACGACTCAATATCACATTATAAATTAAACAATATGTTGTGCTGCTGTGGACAGGTGCGTCTTAAAACGCAAGTTATTGGAAAAACTACTTTTAGAAAATTCAAGGTCTTGGGGACGGGGGAAAAAAAGAAATACAAGACAATGTTTTTCTAGGGTGGATTGATCAGATTTTTTTACAGCTGGCATAGCATTGATAATTCAATTCAAATAAATTTTATTTATATATAATTCATGAAACATGTCATCTCAACATGTCGTCTCAAGGCACTTTACAAAATCAAAATCAATCAGATTATACAGATTGGTAAAAAAAAAAAATTTCTTATATAAGGGAACCAGTTGATTGCATCAAAGTCTTGACAAGCAGCATTCACTCCTGGAGAACCATAGAGCTACAGGGAGAGTCGTCTGCATTGTCCATGGCTTTGCAGCAATCCCTCATACTGAGCAAGCATGAAGCGACAGTGGAAAGAAAAACTCCCCATTAACAGGAAGGAAAACCTTCCTGTTAAAAGTTTGAAAGCCTCACCTGATGTCCTCCGAACATTCTTCTTGTCATTGTAGCCATTTTTTTCTCAGAGGGCATTGTATTGAGGCCCTGAAAAGAGAGTGGAAAAAATGTCACTTACTTTTCAGGGCTTCCATATTTTCAGCATATTCATGCAGGCAGCTGAAAATTTCTGTGA
This sequence comes from Fundulus heteroclitus, assembly GCF_011125445.2. Classification (NCBI taxonomy): domain Eukaryota; kingdom Metazoa; phylum Chordata; class Actinopteri; order Cyprinodontiformes; family Fundulidae; genus Fundulus; species Fundulus heteroclitus. The sequence goes on from NC_046367.1 coordinate 25,019,412, forward strand.
AATTTGAAGGCATCAATTTTGGTGATAGGGCTTCTTCACTGGTCAGCGTCCTCTCAGTCAGTGATGACGCAAAACTTGCTTCAGTGTGAGCAGCTGCACTGACGTTCCAGGAGTTTACACTTCATGGTATAAGCAGGAGTATTGGTGAATTGTTGCTGATCATATTAACAAGTTTCCTTTCATCAGATCATGTCACTTTGAATTAAATTGTTGATACTGGGATTTAATTAGGTGTCCCAAAACAACATAGCAGAAATGGATTTGGAGTAGTTAACAAAGTCTATGTTAAAGCTTTCTCGAAGCTCTCAACTCAACTCTATTGAAAAATCTTGAACAGTGCTTAAAAGTCGTGTCCATGACAAGACACCGGAAAATTTAAATGCATTCTGCCAATTCTGCCAAGAGGAATAATCACATAACCCGGCAAAATAATGCCAGAACTTTGTTGACGCCTACTAAAAGTATGTAGTTTCTCTACACCAATAGTGGTTATACGCCGCATATTTGCCACAGGGGGCCAAGTTAAAATGACTTGCTGGGCACAAAAATTCAATTATGTTTTGTAATTGAAAACGTTAAATAATTATTTTTGAACTTTTGTTTTTCATTTTTACGTGCAATGTAATGTTTTAGTGTTATGAATAGATATCCAAAGTATTGTTGGATGTTTGCCTTATTGAAAGAAAGACACAATTTCCAAATTATTGGGGGTCTATTTTTTTTTCTAGAAAACAACTTTGCTCTGAACTTTGCAACAAGAGTAATCTTTCCTATAAATGTTTGCAATTATTAAGCCAGGTTTAATTAATGGCACACCCATTAATTAAATCTGTATATAAATAAAAGGATGTTTGTGTTCCTAGCTACTAAGAAATTAAAATAGATCATATCTAAGAATATCTATTTTAATATTGTGAATTTTGGTGAAAATCACAACCCCTCCTTCATACCATAATTGATCATTTGGACTCCCATGTTGCTTTCGTGCATTTATCCAAATATCATTTGGGACGCTTGTATATATCTGTGCCTATATAATTTTAATGATCTAAAGACTAGAGGAAATCCTCATTAATTTGAAACATGTGCTCCCAGTTCTTGCTTTTTAAACCTTGAAGTTGTATTTTGGATTTTCCGTTCACTTTATATAACAGATACAGGAACATAAAGATCTTATTAGTAAAATATTTAGAAATTACCATATATTACCACTGTCACCAATTGTTCCAATACCAGATCATCTCATGTGTGTTTTAATACCTCAGCATTTCATATTTCTTGTTTGTTTGTTTTTTGCAAACCTAAAATGGAAAAATGTCATGTTTGTTAGTTTGTGACGGACCTAAGTGTGGATAGCCAATGGTAAAAAATTTTAAAACTTTAACAATAAAAGGAGGAGAACTGACACGTAAAAGTAGGAGAAACAGGTCTTGAAATAAAGGCAGGAATTGAGCACCGCAGTATATAGCAGCTTAACAGAAGTATCCAGCAATAACCAGTGAGCTTGAATTCTGAAGGAAGAGTGGAGAATGACACTGGTGAGTGAATCTGGTGATAATGTGGAACATCTCAGACGGAAAGGGAGCAGGGAGACTGAGGGAGGGACACTAATTAACATGAATGGAGCTGAACTAATAAGACACAAAGAAGCTACGAAATTAAGGGAAAATTCCAACAGAGATCTAATCCAAATTTACAAGACACAGAACACAAGACAATAAACACATTGAAGAGAATAATGAACACAGGAGTAAACAATATATGGCGAGACCTTTGGAACAAAATAAAACAACAGGGAAATGATTAATACTCAAACAAAGAAAACCAAACACCTGTGGAATATAATGAAAAAGGCATGTATTTTAACAGAGTTAGGTTAATTTGGTAAAACATATGGTGTCTCTTGGTCATGCTGGTAGTGAGTAAAAAAAATGCAAAGTAAATCATACATAGAACAGTCTTTTATAAGTGTTTGTCTTTTCAAACACAAGGTAGTTTTTACCATTGCCTTATATTGCTGAGACTGTGCAGAAATTTTCTGATTGCAGAAACAAACATTTTTTTTGTCTATCAAAATGTTTCAGATATTTTACTTTGTGCAGATTTTCAGGACACTGATTCATAAATCTGACTTTTTCTTAATATTAGGGTGTTGTTGGAAGGCCAGGACCTCCAGGTCCAGCTGGACCTCCAGGAGCAGGTATTCAAGGCCCAAAGGTAAATCAGAGATTTTATTTAATGTAACTCACTTTGAACAGAAGTTATACCATTGATTTTTGTTCCACGATAAAGCTAGTTTTATTATAGGGTTTTAAAAGTTTAATAATCTTTCTTTCTTAATCTTTCTTTAATAAAATTCAGTTGTTTTAAATTGTAATCTCAGGGTGAGCCAGGATCTCAAGGCATGACTGGACCTAGGGGGGCTCAAGGGGAAGGATTTCCTGGACCTAAGGTAATGGGTTATGTATGATGTATTATTTGAACAGTTATCAATATCTGATTTATATGCCTCTTACTGAGAATTGTTTCTCTGGTGGGGCAGGGGGATCGGGGCTTACAAGGAGAGAGGGGAATGAAAGGTACAAAAGGAGACATGGGGGATCCTGGACTCCCTGGAGAAATGGTAAAATGTAAAATAATGATTCATAGTTTTTAAGAAGTGCGTGTGTGTAAAAGCTAGCATTCATCACACACTGGTCATAGGCGAAGGTAAAACTGTTCATTATAGCACTACAAAACCAACACAGTGATTGTTTTCAACTTTATTTTTTTCAAATAACAGGGGATAGCAGGTGGCAAGGGCGAACCAGGCCTTACAGTAAGTTAACTAACCCAAATTTTTGTGTATTTAAAAATGAAAACCTTTTAGTGTCAGCTAATATTATTTTCTTTCAATTTACAGAGAGACGACATTATAAGACTGATCAAAGAAATATGTGGTAAGATGGCCACTCAACTATATCTTCATGTTTGCTGTAAATACAGTCATAGCAAGAGAAAGTACACCATCACATTTCTATAGTTTTAAAATGTAAATGATCTGACAAATAACAGGTGTTACATAACTGTAAATGTACACCACAGATTTTATTCTGTAAATATTCATTAATTTTATACAATTTACAAATCTGTGGAAAACTAACTACAACCCTGGAAACATAAAATTCCACAATTTAAAAGGAGGAGCTGATGTTTAGCTGCCACTTTGACAATAAGACAAATAATTCAACAGAATTTAGATTAGAGAATCTGCCATAATGTCAAGCACAAGACAAATTATTAAAAACATCACTCCCAAACATACAAGGGATTGCTGCAAAGCCATGGACAATGCTGACAACTCTCCCTGTAGTTCTACGCTTCTTCAAGAGGAGTGAATGCTGCTTGTCGGGACTTTGATGCAATCAACTGGGTTCCCTTATATAGGAAATTTTTTTGACCAATCTGTAAAATCTGATTGAATTTGACTTTGCAAAGTGCCTTGAGATGACATGTTTAATGAATTGGCGATATATAAATAACATTGAATTGAATTTAATTGAATTGAATACCAGTAGGGGGCATCACAGAGCGGGCTGAGCCTTTCACCACCAGAAAATGTCATCACCTCTAACAGACGGTACAAACTGATGAGACCCTCAGGGAAATCCTGTTCTTGGCCAAACTGAGCCAGAAGACCCCGTATTGAATCTGAAAATTACTTTACCAAGTATTTTAAGGATCTTTGGTGCCAATCAGGTACTGGTTCTTTCTATGACAAGGCAAAAGACTGCTTAAACCTAAGGTCTTGGTGTGTGGGTCTGGAATAGACCGCTTCCATTCTTTATCATATAACCATAATGATCAACATAATTCAACACCATAGTATGACAGTCATAACACACACATACAAGAAACTGAAAGATTTGTGCTTCGATCATCATTAGTATCATTTGTTGCATATCAGCATCAATAGCCTGACTTGAATTATATGAGGAAATAATAGACTGGCTCAGCTACTATGTTTCAGCCACGTTCTGTCCTGCCTTACGACATCCATCTTCACAGCAGTACAAATTTTATCAAGCAGCTACTTTGATCAAACACAATACAAAAGCACTCATCTTTTAACTGGATTTCCTCCCTTTTCAGGATGTGGCATCAAGTGCAAAGAACGACCCATGGAACTTGTGTTCGTCATCGACAGCTCAGAGAGTGTCGGCCCTGACAACTTTGAGATCGTCAAAGACTTTGTCACTAGGTTGGTGGACAGAACCACCGTCGGACGCAATGCCACCAGGATCGGATTGGTTCTTTACAGTCTGGACGTCCTTTTGCAATTCAACCTGGCTCGTTTTTTGACCAAGGAAGACGTAAAGGAAGCGATCCGAAAAATGCCTTACATCGGTGAGGGCACCTACACAGGGACGGCTATAAGGAAGGCGACTCAGGAGGCTTTCTTCAGCGCACGGTTCGGAGTCCAAAAAGTAGCCATCGTCATCACTGATGGTCAGACAGACAAACGAGAAACCGTCAAACTTGACATAGCAGTGCGGGAGGCTCATGCAGCAAACATTGAGATGTATGCACTGGGGATCGTTAACTCTTCTGATCCCACACAGGCTGAGTTCCTGCAAGAACTTAATCTCATAGCCTCTGACCCAGACAGTGAGCACATGTACCTCATTGATGACTTCAATACTCTCCCAGGTGATGATTGGAGTCAGATATGAATATTCATTTCCATCTGAAGTTTGAAAGTAATCCCAATTAACATATTTCTTCGTGTCTCTCCTCAGCACTGGAGTCTAAACTTGTCAGCAAATTCTGTGAAGATGAAAACGGTGCCCTCATTTACAATCAGATCCAAAACGGACCATGGAACGGCAACAATGGGCATGGTCTTAATAGATTTAATGGAGGACACAGTAATGGATACAATCGCTTTGACAATAACGGCTATGGAAACAATGGAAATGGGAAAAGGTACGAAGAGGAAACTGAAAACCAGAGAGTACCCAACAGCAGAGGCCGTGGTGACACATTCACGCTGCCCATAAGCGCTGACCCCCTTCCTCTACAGGTACTACCAGAAAACTCCTCTGAATTATTTGCTTAAAACACATCTTTGATTTAATCATCTGATGTGTTGACTTTAGGTAGTGGAAGATGATGATGGGGAAGATTTAGACCTGAGGGCCCTAGTGCAGACTGGAAGCAGATCATCTATATTCAATAAAACCACAATGTCATCAGCTGTGAAAGCAAGATTTGACTCGAGGGAGGAAGCCTTATCATCATCATCATCATCAACATCAGCACCAGCAACAGCAGTACCGTCGTCATCTTTGTCAACACTGGGGTCTGACACACCTTCAAACTCTAATCAGTTGCAGCCTGTAGTGAGTCCAGACTTACCTAAAGGTGAGCTCTACATTTCTACTCAAAAGCCCATATCTAGAAAAGAACATAAACATTTAAAAGTATGAAATCCAATCTTGCTTTATTCTTTGCTTTTACTGTACATATTAGCTCACTGCAATACGGTTAAGACTTAGAGGATTATTTATAGATGAATAGAGCAGAGCTCTAAGAACATGAAATACATCAGGTGTCCACCAAACTACAATGTTTAAACCTTTCAGAACGGTTAAAGTAATCATTGATGACATTAAACTCCATTATGCAGCAGATTAGGCCCTGTCTTTTGAGTAGTTTAGATGATAATTATCCAACCACCCAAGTATGGAGGGCCAAAAGTGCCATGACATAAATACGTTACACAAATAATGTGTGTGTGATGATTTAAATAAAATTAGAAGTAAACGTTACATTAATTATTTATTTTTTTCTAAAATTACTTTGATTTTTAAACTGTTTTTAAATATTATTAAACAAATGCGATGACAATTCACATTTGAATTCATCATATCTTTCATTAATTACCTTTTTTCATTCATATTTATTTTAAATATGGTAACTAAACATAAATCTGTTAGTTTTGTTTTGGGGTCACATCTTTTGAAAACTCATTATTTGTTCTCCAGAGGTCCCTGCTCTTGATCCTCGCTGCGGTCTAATTTTGGAACAAGGAACCTGCAGAACCTACGTGATCCGCTGGTATTACGACAAACAGGCCAACGCCTGTGCACAGTTCTGGTACGGAGGCTGCGGTGGGAACGAAAACCGCTATGAAACCGAGGACGAATGCAAGAAGACTTGTGTTCTTTTGAGAACAGGTGAGCTTCATCCATGGTTCTGAAATCATATGTTTGGGGGTTTTTTTCGTCTTTTTTCATAAAAACACCAACAACGTTTTTTTCTGTTTCAGCTGGATAAGAAGGCAAGTCGGAGAGCGGCCTCGATTACTCTGGAGTCTCAGCATTTATTTGTGTTCAGCAGTTTTCTTGTACTTTTCCAAAACAGCTGTCGTCAGATACAAGAAGCACATGTTGCTCAATAGCAAATATATTTGAGAAATTGCTAGTGTGACTGAAAATGTATCCAACAATCTGCTAGAAAAACTGACTTTATTACCTCAGGACCTGAACTTGTAATGATATTGCTAAAGAAAACCGGTTGTATTTAGAAATTGCTTCTGAATGTAAAGGGGAACACTACAGAATAAGCAGCGCCAGACACCTCTCCAAGCTATGTGTTTAGGCTGATTATATATTTCCAAACAGAAAGCCATAGTGAAATGTTTCCTATAACATATCTTTTACTACATATCTGATTGTTTTGTGATTGTGTTGTTTGGGTTTGTCAAAGGCAGCTGTAACTATCGAATGCTGCTTTAAATAGTCCACTGCAAATTTCAGGATAATGAAGATAAAAGCAGTCTTTTTTATATAGTGTGTGTGTATATCTGAACTAATGTTGTCTATGATTATTATAAACTAGTAAAGTGAAAATGATGTGTTTTTTTGTACATGTTGTTTTTTTTATAAAAATAATTTTCAAACATATTTCCAACTGTGCTTTTGTTCGTGTTTTTTTTTTTTGTTTGTTTCTGTGGTCAAAAGACATTCATATCCGTGTATTTTAACTGTCTTCCTATATGACACTGACATTTTTGTAAAAGTTTTTGTAGGCATCTGCTATGTCTTTTTAAAAATTAAGCATCATTCTTGAAATTTCAATGTAAACAGAATAACAGAAAAATATTTAGGAAAACATCTAAAGAAACAATTAAGGTCTATTAAGACATTACACTCAAGCTTTAAAATAGGTTTTCAGTGTAAAGCAGTTTTTCTTTTATGTTTATATTTTACTAAACGATGCAGTCATTTACCAACGTCTACATGTTGACATTTTGCCCCAATCCCAGCTTATATCCATTTCTAGCACAACTAGATAGATTATAGGAACAAAACAATCCCAAAAAGGAGAGATGGAAGACAGCAAGCAAAACAGAATTAATAGATCTAACAACAAAACAAATACTTTAATTGATAGACTCCTGTCCAGCTGCCATTTGGTTCCTTTCTCGGGGAAAGAATATCTGCATATAAACACCATTTGCTTCAGAGAGGGTTATAAAATGTAATGCTGTTGCAACTCATGTTATGTGGTTTCTTCAACGAGTTGCTGTAGGTGGTGATGACTGCAGGCAGGAAGGATCTCCTGTCTGTCTTACAGCAGATCTGGAGAAGCCTCTGACTGAAGACACTCTGTTGATGTACAACAGCCTGATGTAGAGGATGCTCAGGGTTTGCCATAATATGTTTTATTTTATGAGGACTCCTTCTTTGTGCAACTATCTCCAGAGGTTCTAGAAGGGTCTCCAGAACAGAGATGGCCTTCTTTAAGTCAGTTACTCTGACGCTGCTACCCCAACACATGATGGCAGGGGAGATCATGCTCTCCACAACAGACTTATAGAAGATCTGCAGCATCTAGCTGCAAATCCTGAAGGACCTAAGCTTCCTCAGGAAGTACAGTCTGCTCTGTCCCTTCTTGTAGAAAGCTTCAAAGTTACTCCTCCACCACCTCCACTTCTTCTCCCAATATGACAGAAGTGTTGTTACTATTCCTGTTTCTCCTGAAATCTGCAATCATCTCCTTTGTTTTATCCACATTCAGAATGAATACATATCTACACTTTCTTAAAGCCCCTCTTTTGAGTTTCCTTTATATCCCTTTCTGAAAGTAAGTTCCCAATCATCTCATTGATCATTTGTTACTTCTTCCTCCTCCTTCTTGTCTTGGTAATTTAGTTGAATGATGAATGTCACTCACAAATGAATCATTTGTTCAGCTTATCACACTTTATTTTTGTTTATGGGATATTAGCACCCTCTAGAGGATCTTTGTCTTCATGGCAACAAACCCAAAGTTCCTACACATTCATGCCAAAAGTATAATATTTTCACACTCCAACGTTCTCAGTCCCATAACCTTTTTCCACTCTTTATTTTCTATTTCAATTTTTACGTTTTCAGCCATTTTTAAGCATACTCAATGGACAAGCTGATGGATGGATGGATGGATGGATGGATGGATGGATGGATGGATGGATGGATGGATGGATGGATGGATGGATGGATGGATGGATGGATGGATGGATGGATGGATGGATGGATGGATGGATGGATGGATGGACGGATGGATCATCTAGTGAAGCTGAATAAAAGTCCCACAAACTGATACATTAATATTACGATTGTTTTAGAACTTGGACACACATTGGGCAACATTCGTAACGTCCAGTTGCCATGATGCTGACTTTCCAGTGAAAAGTGCTGACAACAAATAAACTATTAAATGACTAATAAATCACAACAATGTTAGAAAAAGATATACAGCTACATGTAAAACTTAATAGACACCATATATAAACCTTAACCCACTGCAAACTGTGTTAGACACAGTTAGCATCCGATTTGCATCTTTCCAGTTGGCCCTTATTTGCTGCCTACCAAGGAACAAAATATTCTACACTAACTGCAGATTCTTTAACATGCAGGTTTTTTACCAGTTTTTTTATTGGGTTTTTAATTTGTGAAACCTCTACTCAGTTATGTAGAAAAGAAAAAAAGGAGTCAAGTTGCAATTGTAAGTTGTTGTCGGTTTTTGTTTTTTTGTTTATCGCTTTAGTTGGGGTCCATCCATCTTGAAAACCACCCCTCTTGGAATTTGTAAAAACCTTTTTTTTTTTACATTTCTGAATAAAAAAAAGCTATTTTAGGCCTTTTCTTTGGCTTCTTCAATCCCCTAGGTTTGGTAATTGTTCAGACGGGCACCATCTAATGTGATAAACAGGACAAAAATGTCTTAAAAGTATACACAACACAGGGGGGGCAATAAATCTAAATAAAAAGTCTTCCTTACAAACTTAAACATATGCTCACTGGCTACTTTATTGCATACTCCTGTGTAATTCTTTATAAACAAATAGAGATTCAGCCTGAGACAGAGTGAAGATGTCTTCCTGCAGGTTCAATCTGAGCATCAAATAGTCTAATCTGATTATTTCATAGAATCCTTATGTACTGGGATTTTCACACAAAGACATCTCTCAGTTGTTCAGACAATGAACGGAATAAGTAGAAGTATTCAGTGAGAGGCAGTTGTGTGCATGAAAATGCCTTGTTGATGTCAGAGGTCAGAAGTCTGATGCTACAATTTTACAGGCTTCACAAAACTCTGGAAAATTACAGATCGGAAAACGCTGCCTGGTCAAAAGAGACATCCTTTGGGTCTTATATGCACTCAAATATATTTAAACTCCAATTGCAAATTATTCTTGTGCTTCGAAAGCACATACAGTACTTTAACTTAACAATTTGACAGAGCTACTTTTACATTAGAGATATTTGACCAGTAGGATCTGTACTTTGACTCAAGTACTGAAACTGAGTACTCTGTCCACTACTGTATTATTATTCTTATTATTATTCTTATTATTCTTATTATTATTATTATTATTATTATTATTCTTATTCTTATTATTATTATTATTATTATTATTATTATTATTATTAGTATTATTATTATTATTATTATTATTATTTATTGCTGTAGTGTATAACTATCTTACTTTTATTAAAATCGCTTATAACTATGACCAGTTGATGCTTAATAAATATACTTAATTTCTCATTTTATTTTATGCTGCATATCTGAGACCTTTTCTCAGATTTTATGCTTCTATCCTCTGTCCATCTCTTGTTTGTTACACTCTGGCCATGTGAAAAGTGCTCTAGAAATAAAAACAAATTAAAAAGATTGATTAAAGATATTTTTTATTTTATTTATTTTTTTATTCTGCGTACGTGTATTTGACCACTACCCATGCTAAAGTAATTAAATAACAAGCTTATTTACCATCCGCTGGTGTTGCTTTTAGAACTGCGCGTGGAAAGAATCTTGTCCTTTACGCTTTCCGTCTGTTGTCATGGAGATTATGACGCCAGGCAGGATCATTCGGATTAGCTTTAGCCGTTGCTCTAGCGGCGCTTTGGCCGTAGACTCCACAAAACCCTGGGAGTTGTGGCAGAAAGATCATGGCGGCGTCTCTAGATGCTCTCTGGGAAGACAGAGATGTTAGATTCGACATCACGGCGCAGTGAGTTAATGTGGAAACGTCTTGGGAACATTTCCTGCAGCATAGCTGTAGCAAGCTCACTCAGAACGCCGCTAGGTGGCTAATCAAAAGCAACATAATAATAATAGCTCCCACAATTTAATCCTCCTCTAACAATTTTGTTCAATCATTTTTGTTACCTTTATATCAGAGTTATCTTTCTTTCTAGGTTTCAGTGTTTCTGCACTGATTTCTGTGCCTAAATAAATGATCAGTATGATATTCCTGTGCTCAGACAGATGAAAACCCGTCCGGGAGAGGTGTTGATCGACTGTCTGGACTCCATTGAAGACACGAAAGGAAATAACGGAGATCGAGGTGACTTTGCCATTCACATTATGTAATCAGTGCGTAGCTGGTGATTTCGCTGACTGAATAAAACGGGGCTCCCTTTTTCAGGGCGACTCTTGGTGACAAACCTGAGGATCATTTGGCACTCTGTGGCTCTGCCTAGAGTCAACTTGTGTGAGTTAAATGAAATAACCGAATAGGAAATGATTTCTCTGGATGTTCTCGGAGTTATAAAGTTCTGTCTTTATAATTTATAGTAAAGTAGCTGCTTTGAAAAACCGGTTTTCATGAACCCTATCCACCGTATTGTTATTTTTATACAGTGCACCATGTCAGATGTAAAATGTGATTTTCGTTTTTTATGCTCAGCTGTGGGCTACAACACCATTATTAACATCACAGCACGGACTGCGCAGTCTGTGAGTAACCCTTTCATTAGAGATTTTTGTTTTATTATTTCTTGCGGTGTAATTTTATCTAAACTGAGATTTGGTTTTCTAGAGACTGAAGGGCCTCACCGAAGCTCTCTACATTTTAACAAAGTCCAACAACACAAGATTTGAGTTCATCTTTACCAATCTGGTTGTCGGAAGTCCAAGGCTCTTTACCTCGGTGATTGCTGTACACAGGTGAGCAACGCTGAGGGTCCGGTGGGTGGGGGGGTTATATTTTGAATCCAGCTGGTGGCTTGGTGTGAGTTTGAAATGCTATGTTTTGCTTCAGGGCTTATGAGACCTCTAAGATGTACCGGGACCTGAAGCTGAGAGCTGCTCTCATTCAAGACAAGCAGCTCAGACTCTTGCCCCGGGAGCAAGTGTATGATAAAATCAACGGGGTGTGGAATCTGTCCAGTGATCAGGTACTGGTGTTGTTGTTTTTTCAGTAAATTTGATTATTTGACAAATCTCTTTTCTTTATGTCACCATTTGAAGTGAGCACTTCTGTGTAACATGGCCGCTCTCTCATCTAGGGCAACTTGGGAACCTTCTTTATCACCAATGTTCGGATTGTGTGGCACGCTAACATAAACGAGAGCTTCAACATCAGCATGCCTTACCTCCAGATTGTAAGTTTAGCCCTCAGATGTCTTTGTCCTCCTAGGACCCAGCAGTGTATTTTCATGCACAAGAACAAGAGCCAAATTATAAACGTGTTTTACAGTGGACATCAGGGCTTCGTATCTGTTTTTGGGTCCCTTTTTTTATTATTATTATTACAATGAAAGTGACTGACAGGTTTTTTACAAGAAAAACAGAATGAGATACCAACATAAATCTAGGATATGATGAGAGTCCAGGAGAAAAGGGTAACACTGGTTAAAGTGTTAGATCAGTGATAGCTTAGGAGAAGTGTTTGGTAAAGTAAACCATAGTCCTCTATGAACCAGGATTGCATGCAATAATGAATGAATTAATAGAATAATTATTTATTTCAGACAATCCAGTCAAATTATAAATTGAATACAAGCAAATATTATGGATAAATAATAATATGTATAATTATATTGCTAATAATATATATCATTTAGTGATTATGTCTGAATACTTAAAAAAAAGAGGAATGGACAATCGTTGCTTACACAGATTTTAATGCAATCGGCCATTTTTCTTATCCACTTATTCCTCATCAGGCTTTTGGGAGGTTGCTGGTATACATCTGTAGAGGTTCAGATAGGCGCCATCGCCCCTGTGGAGAAACAGGGGCAACCCTAACCCTAATTCATGCTATTAGAGCAAATACATCATCCCGATGTACAAGCAAAACCAATTTCCCAATAGATAGCAGCAAAGTCCTGCTGTACATTACATGGTACAGGTAAAAAAAAATTCACATATTTGTTTTTTCTTTTCATTGCAATCTTTTTTTTCTTTTTTTTTTACCACTCAACACTTAATCCATGGCAGACAAACCAAAGTTAAAAAGCATTTGCTTTCCTAAGTATCTTAAATCGATATGCAGGAAAAGCTGACAGTAAAGAATCACTTAGCCATGTCTACACTCGTATATTTCACCTGATAGTTTAAAGTCTGAGTGTTAATCCATGCCCCAATGTCATGTTTTAACCAATTTACGAATTTGGGACCTGCCGCTTTTACTCATTCATTGTTTTCTGTCCTCTCCAAGTGGTCGATCAGAATAAGAGACTCAAAGTTTGGACTGGCGCTGGTGATTGAAAGTTCACGACAGGTGAGCTCTTTGGGTTTTCCCTTCATAAAGGTTTTCCTCTTCGTTGCTTTGTGATAAACTAACAACGGCTACCTTCTTGTTTCAGAGCGGAGGATATGTGCTTGGGTTTAAAATTGATCCGGTGGAGAAGCTTCAAGATGCTCTCAAAGAAATCAACTCTTTGCATAAAGTTTACTCTTCAAACCCCATCTTTGGCGTGGATTATGAAATGGAGGAAAAGGTGGGCAAATATAAATAGTTATATGCATCACTTTTAAAGTTTTAAGGACGTCTGGCTCTCAAGGATGACAGTAAAACCTGATCCAAACCAATGATTAGAAACTGCTGTCTTTCCCATACATTTCTTTATAGTCTTTCATGTAAAGTGCATTACAAAGGTATCCACACCCCTAGCACTTTCCAGTGCTAGGAACATTACAGCTGTAATCATGAATGCATTTTAACTAGATATGTGGTAGACCCAAAAGAGACACATTGTAATGCCAGAGACGGAGGACACTATAATTCAGACAGGCAGCACGAGAGTTTTCAAAGGATTCGTTAAGAGTAAATGTTTCGATCTCTGTCGGGAAACGGAGAGAAAGGCAAGTGGCTGAAAAAAAACTCAGTGGAAAATAGCGAGCACTAACTAACTAAAAGCTACTAACTTTCTCAGAGGCCAGGAGGTTGTGGCGGATCTGATTTGTAGGTCCTAGTGCTCCGTCTGGGTGCAGGTAGTGGTACCGCTGGCGGGGCTGCAGGTCAGCTGACAGAAGACGGGGCTGAGGCAAAAAGGGGAGATCCGTAATCCAGGCAAGGGTCAGGCACAATGAGCTGAGGCGTGCAGAAGCAGTCAGAGAACGAGGCATAAGGGTTGGTCAAAAGGAGATTCGGAGGGTCGTGGTCCAGACTTCTGAGGCCAATTTCAGAGTCCAACAAGAGCAAGGCAAAACAGAGAAAATCCAAAAACGTAGCAAGGTCACAGGCAGACCAGGAGATCAAAAACCACTGGATGGTCTACTCACACAATGGCTTTGAAGAATCTGGCGGGGACTGACTGTGTGAGGCACAGCCAGTCCCCGCCAGATTCTTCAAATCCGCCTCAAGTCAGCGCATCAAATACTTAGCAACAGGGCTTTGAACCGGTTCAAGGAACGAAAAGGAAAACCGGGAACTTTTTGTATTTTACAGGGAACAGAAACGAAACCGGAAACGTTATTATTTTTTATGTTCTGGAACTGGAACACTTATTTGCAAAAAATGGTAACCGGTTAATGCCGGTTTTATTTCGTTCCTCAAAGTTTTCGTTACCTAATTAACTAAAAAAAAAAAAGTAATTATTTTCCTGCGCACGTTACCATGACGGCCGAGGTTCACTTCCTGTGTGACATCACATCACACATTCGCTGACTGAATGGAGAGAGAGCGTTGTCTCCACTAGAGCTACACATCTTAAATAAGAGGTAAATTACGATCCATCGTTAAGTAAAACGCTCATTCCAAACACAATATCAATAGCTGGTTACAGCTGGATGAGAAAGATGTGACATAATTCTATAGCATTAAACAGCTGACAGGAACGAAATTAACCGTTCCGGGAACAGTATTTTTTTGTTCTAACCGGTTCGGAAACGTCAATTTATTGGTGGAACTCATAACCGGAAACGTTATAATTCCGTTTATGTTCGGAACGAACCGATTGGGGGAAAAAATCGGTTCAAAGCCCTGCTTAGCAAAGAACAAATACATACATACATACATACATCTCAGATCTAATTGTTTTCATACAGTTTTACAAATTATAATAATTAATTTGATTCACACTGGTAGTGAGCTTGATATGTTTGCGAACTTGTGAGGAGTCTTACAAGGTGCTCTATCCGTCTTATAATAGTTCTCATTTTGCTGTTTTCAGCCCCAGCCGCTGGAAGAACTGACCGTGGAACAGCCCCCTGATGACGTGGAAATCGAGCCTGACGAGCAGACAGACGCTTTCACTGTGAGTGAGCCCGCTGGCCGCCGTTAACACCCGTCGCTCCTCTGGGAGTCTAAAGCCCGTCAGGCTCTCAGAATAACTACGACCTGATGCTTTCCAAGATTACAGATCAACACGAGTTCATGTTGCTTAGTGCTTCCGTCTGTGTTGCTCATCAGCAATAAGTAACCCACCTTAACAACCAGGACACACTGCTTTTTCCACTAAATTGTGTTAATTATCTGTGTATGTGTCTGTTTGTTTCCAGGCCTACTTTGCTGATGGCAATAAGGTAAATAAATTTTATAAAGTGAACTAAAGTTTACAGCGCATGCTTTTAAAAGGTGTGAAAAGCTAACATCTTTGCTGTAACACTACAGCAACAAGACCGTGAAGCAGTTTTCTCCGAGGAGCTTGGCCTCGCCATCGAGAAGCTTAAGGACGGCTTCACGCTTCAGGACCTTTGGGAAGTCATAAACTGAAACGCCGCGAAACACCTTTATGCTCCATGTACAGACTAGAGTGCATTTATTATTTATAGGCCAAGATTAAAGCTGCACAGGTCATGTACAGATGCTTTGTTTCAAGACAAGGTGCTAATTTTCTCCCATGTGGGGAGAATTGGTTCGGTTTCTTGTAGTTTTTAAATTTGCAAAGACAGGGTTTCTACACAATGTGAAAACGTGTGGAATTTCTTTTATTGTGCGTTTATGTCTTCCCTTTTTTTTCTTCTTTGTGTTTTCATCGCCGTGTCCTTCCTCCTTTCCATCTGTCCTTCGTTCTTTCCTTGAGTCCTTATTTAATTTCTGTCTTTCTTTCCCTCACTGTGTCCTTCCTTTCTCCCTTTTTGTCTGGTGTAATTCCTTCTTTCTTTTATTCATTAATTCATTGTGTCCTCCCTCCCTTCCTTCCTTCCTTCCTTCCTTCCTTCCTATTTGTATTTTCCACCTTCAACATCTAAAGCCTGGCCACTGCAGAAATATCTGCCATAAGGTCATGTGAACATGAAAAATGCTCAGTAACTCTGTAAAAGCATTCTATGAATAAAGCAGATTTAAGTAAATCCAGTTTGTTTTTTATTAATTAATGTAACATCAACAGAATGACAGTCTGTATGATGAATTGGCCTAATTACAAAGATGTAAAGACATTTAAAGACCAGAGGATATGCTGCCACCTCCTGTTGTGGCTGCAGTGGACCGGCCTGGCTGCTGATAAGGCGACGGACGGCCCTTTAATTGTCTCACAGCGTAAAAACTGAATCTCACAAGCTGAAGCTGGACTGTCGCTGCTTTCAATAAACTGTGAGTCAACATGCGCCAGGCGGTAGATGCCAGCCCCATAAGCTGAGGTGATACAAAGCATTAAAAACAAAGCACATGCTGTGATTTTTCCCTTTTTAAATGTGTCTATTCCTCTCTGAAAGGAAGCCAAAGTTGGATTAAAACAGAGAGATTGTGTTCTTTCCGCGTGGCCGCACAACAATATACGGGTGACGAGGCTCCACAGTTGTTTGGGCTTTGTGACAGCTGTGTGGGAGATCCACTTTGGCCAACCTGAATTCTTCGTGGTTGGGCTGGTGGGCTATATTTAGGAGGGGCACGGTTATATTGAAGCGTCCACAGACTGGTGTGACTGCAGTGTGCTCTCTTCAGCTCGCAGTTTCCTTCTCACATCTACATCCTGTCTGAAGAGAATGGACCTCCAAGGCCTGAGAGAGGATCTCCATCTTTTTCAGAGCACCCTGTTACAGGACGGACTCAAAGAGCTTCTGAACGAGAATAAGCTGATCGATTGTGTCCTAATGGTTGGAGACAGGAGCATCCCCAGCCACCGGCTCATTCTGGCGGCATGCAGCCCCTATTTTCGGGAGCTCTTCTTCTCTGAAGACGGCAAGGAGGCGGACAGGAAGGAGGTTGTTTTGGAGAACCTCGATCCCAATGTCATGGAGGGGATCGTGAATTATCTGTACTCGGCTGAGATCGACATCAACGACAGCAACGTTCAGGAGATCCTGGCCGTCGCAAATCGCTTCCAGATCCCGTCGGTGTTCACGGTTTGTGTGAACTACCTACAGAAGAGTCTCACCAAGAAGAGCTGCCTCGCCATCTACAGGCTGGGACTGATGCTGAACTGTGCCAGGCTGGCCATGGCCGCCAGAGATTACGTCGCCGACCACTTTGAGACCATAGTCAAAGACGACGATTTCTTGGAGCTCGCCTCGCCTGAGCTCTTCGCCATCATCGGAGCCGATGCGCTGAACGTTGAAAAAGAAGAGGCTGTGCTTGAGGCTCTCATGAGGTGGATCCGAAAGGATAAAGAAAAGCGAGCAAAGTCCTTGGGCGAGGCCTTCGAGTACATCCGCTTCCGGCTGCTTCCGGAGAAGTACTTCAAGGAAAAAGTGGAGAAAGAGGAGCTCATTAAGGGCGATCCGGAGCTCCTCAAAAAGATCAAAGTAATCAAGGAAGCATTCGCAGGCAAGCTGCCCGAGAAGAAGAAAGGTTCAAGTGATGCCGAGGGGGAGGAGGGGATGCTGCCGGGTTACTTGAACGACAACCGCCGATACGGCATGTACGCCAAAGACCTGATCGTCATGATTAACGACACCGCTGCCGTGGCCTACGACGGCCAAGAGAACGAGTGCTTTCTTGCAGCGATGTCTGAGCGAATTCCCCGAAACCACGTCAGCCTCACATCGAAGAAGAACCACCTGTATGTGCTGGGAGGACTGTTTGTAGATGAGGAGGATAAAGAAAATCCTCTGCAGTGTTACTTCTACCAGGTAGAACCGCGATGGTCGACGGAAACAGCAGAGGTAAAGTGCAACGTTTTTAAAAGGTATCCTTACTTTTCAGCTGGACAGCCTTGCTGCTGAATGGCTTGCCCTGCCACCGATGCCTTCCCCCAGGTGTCTCTTCGCCATGGGCGAGTTTGAGAACCTAATCTTTGCTGTGGCGGGAAAAGATTTACAGTCCAACGAGTCTCACGACACCGTTTTGTGCTACGACACCGAGTAGGTTTGACATCTTTGAACATTTGAACGTAGGTTTAGTTAGAGTGGTGCAGCTTTAATGCGGTTCTATCTTTGCTTTTTTAGAAAAATGAAGTGGACGGAAACAAAGAAGCTGCCTGTGAAGATCCACGGCCACTGCGTGGTCTCTGAGAACGGCCTGGTGTACTGCCTGGGAGGAAAAACCGATGACAAGTAAGACCAAAAATGTCAAGGTGTTATTTTTATATATATATATAAACGTGACTTTTGTTGACCCCAACATGGGCACTGCTTTGTCTTCTTGGGAAAAGTAAAGCGACCAATAAGATGTTTGCATACAACCACAAGAGGTCAGAGTGGAAGGAGCTTGTGCCAATGAAGACTCCTCGATCCATGTTCGGAGCAGTTATCCACAAGGGGAAAATTATCGTGGCTGGCGGAGTCAATGAAGATGGATTGACGGCATCATGCGAAGCCTACGACTTTGGGACCAACAAGTAAGTGCTGGATTTTAATAAAAACTGTATTTATTCAAAACATTCAAGTTATCACTATCACAGTGTTGTGTATTTTGAGTCATCCTTCATTTGTTTAAAATTTAGACATTTCTTCCTGTGATCTTTGCACATAAAAAAAAAGGTTTTCCATTGATTATAGAAGCTTTTTCCTAATTATCAAATCAGTAGTTTTTGATCCAGTGTCAGGCTATTTATTTAGTTTAAGCCACTTAACTCTGCCATATGAATCATGCTGGTATAAAAAGGCTTCTGAAATCAGGAGATGATCTAGTGTCGGCTTTACATAGTGGACCAGTTAGTAAAGTACCTCATTTAAAACAGTTTTTAATAGCAGCCTGACACTACTTATGCCAATGTCTCCAGTTAGATAGATGAAAAACACTAGCACCAACAGAATTTAACATAAAATTCTCAAAGACCTGTTAACTAAAGTTTTGTTACACATTAGGAAATCACAAAAAGCATGATTCATCCCTCAGGTCCAATGTCGGCTGCTTGTTGGATTTTGTCCTGTCTCCTAAAGAAGAAACTCTGTGTATCTGCCATGTATATTTTTAGGCTTGGCACTTCTTTGGCCTCAATGTTTTAAAGTGTCCTCTGGCATACCTCAAAGTACAATTTGTACAGAGAACATGGAAGAGTGCTACGTTATGTCAGGTCTAGAGAAAGAGCGACAGGGTGCACTGAATGAGATAGTCTGGAGTAGCAGAGAAATGTGGTACAGCGGTGCAGGACATGTAAGAGAGCTGTAAGACAGTGGTGAGGTGTGCTGGAGGTGTGACAGAGGATCCAAGCCCCTTCTTGTTTGCTGTGGTGGCGGACAGGTTGACGGGTGAGGTTAGACGGGAATCTCCATGGACTATGATGTTTGCAGATGACATTATGATGTGAAAATCTAGAGAGATGGAGGTTTGCCCTGGAATGGAGAGGAATCAAGGTTAGCTGGAGAAAGACAGAATATGTGTGTGAATGAGGACGGACCAAGTTTAGCCGTGAGGTTAGAGGGAGCAGAGATAAAGAAGGTGGAGGATTTTAAGTACTTGGGGTCAACAGTCCAGCAGCAATGGTGAGTTTAGAAAAGAGGTCAATAAACGTGTCCAAGCAGTTTGGAACGGATGGAGAAAAGAGTCAGGTGAAGAGTACCGCCGAGGACGAAATGGTAAATAGCCTGTACTTGAGCTTTATCAAGTCCCAGGACCCCAAAGTGCTTTACACTACACCCACCTATTCACACACACATTCACATGTCGACAGTGGTGAGATACATGGAGCAACAGCTGGGCTGGGGCAGATTCACAGAAGCAGGGCTGCCATTGAATTGACGCCACCAGGTCCTCTGACCACAGACAGCAGGCAAGGCAGGGGAAGTGGCTTGCCCAAGGACACAAAGACTGAGATGGGGTTCAGACCCGCCGGTTACTGGACAAACTTCTAGCTGTCGCACCACCGTCACAACCGGAAAATGTGTCCAGGATGGTGGTGAGACCAGCGATGTTGTTTGTTTTAGTGTGAGTGGCACAGGAGGCAGAGTGGCAGGTAGGAGACATGGTGTTGAGTTTCTTGTTGGCAGTGACGAGGATAGATAGGATCAAGAATGAATACATCCGAGGGACAGCTCATGTCAGATGTTTTGGAGATGAAGCCAGAGTGACCAGACTGAGATGGTTTGGACATGTACAGAGGAGGTGGGTACATCGGGAGAAGGATGTTGAGGCTGGAAATGCTAGGCAGGAGGTCTAGAGGAAGACCAAAGAGGAGCTTTATAGATGGAGTGACAGAGGACAAGAAGGTGGTGTGAGAGAAGCTGTATGGAAGAAATACAGTCTCATTAGAATCAGACTTTTTTTAGACCTTGAATTTAGGTGGGGGTTTTTTGCTGGTGAATTTAAAGTAAAAAAAGATAATCCCATGCATAATTTCACAGGATGAAAATTCAGTGTTATAAATTCAATGCTTAAAAAAAGTCTGATCTTCCATAATGCGTCAAAAAATGGGGTTAGATGGAGACAAACGATTCACTGTGGTGGGCCCCTAAAAGGAAAAAAGCCCCACGAAAAGTATCAAAACTCACATTTAAAAGCTTATCAGTAAGTTAAAACTTTAATTTAGTTTTTTATGGAATAAAACATTGTTGTTGTTTTTCGCATGTTAAGAAACATTCCCACAACATTAATATTAATATTTTAATTTATATTTTATTGGATTATGGTAAAAAGGAGTTATGGTTGTCATGACTAGTTAATATGGGAAAGTTTAACTGTGTTTTACTGGACCCAAAGAGTAAATCTCTTGGTCAGTGTTTTGTTTTCCCATCTCTATTTCTGTACTTTGGTTGCTGAGTTGCGTATCAAGCTAAAAGTCTGTTAGATTTTTTTTTTATATCTGTATGCATCACATTTCTTGTAAATTCAACCCTCTCTTGGCCAGGGTCTCTCTTTAAAAATAATAATTTGTAAGTGTTTATATGATTACTATTTATCTTAGTTAAATGCTTTGTTTATTATACGAGATACAATAAATATATTAATATAAGGGAAAGAAATTGTCTTAGAAAGAGCTGGAACAATATGGATCAAAAACACTTTGAAGGGTAACTAGAACTCAGAATAAAGCATAACAAAACATGACTGCATGAATGACTAAAAACATTTTTAAATAGTAATTAACAGTGTTCAAAAGAAGCACCAGCATATGACTAATTGGTAAATATCCTATAAATTCCTAATCTATAGGATATGATCAAAAGCCTCATGTCTTTATCCAAGCAAGAAATCCCACATGTAATTTTATAAACTCTTACTTTAAAAGACTTGATAAAGTCCTAAGGAGAATACAAAGTATTTGTCACAAGAAAAAGAAGAAACATTTGGTCCTTTTTGCAGGTAATTCTGTGATCACACTCAGATCAAGAAACTGTAGCATTTCTCCTTGATTTCAGAAGGACATTCAAACTGAAGATTAATAATAATAAAAAAAAAAAACATTAAATAGCAGAGCTCAGAGCTTTGTGTGTTTTGTTGGAGGTGGTCGCCTTTCACCGAGTTTCCCCAGGAGAGGAGTTCGATCAACCTGGTGAGCTGTGGAGGCCTGCTGTACGCGGTCGGAGGCTTCGCCGTGGTGCAGGACGAGAACAAGGAGTGCACGCCCACTGAAGTCATTGACATTTGGCAGTATGTTCTGGGGTGTTTCTCCTGCACCGCATCACTTCATTCGTCCTATTTTTAAATATTTAGTAACTCTTATTTTCTTCTTGCCTGTGCCAGGTATGAAGATGACTCCAAACAGTGGACCGGCATGATCAAAGAGATGCGTTACGCAGCCGGAGCCTCGTGTGCCTCCATGCGCCTGAACGCAGCCAGAATGCCTAAACTGTAACACGGGACCTTCACAGCGTTGTTGTGTGTTGCGTTTGTTTACGCACTCCAACCAGACAATAGATTTCAACATTTTAAAATTTGGATTCTGTGTTGCCTTTCAGTTTGATAAAGAAAAAAATGATTAGCTCTTTACGTTGTGCATTTAAGGAACTTGTTTTTTATTTTTGGGAAATGTCTCATTAATCTAACTGCTATGCTGCAATATAATTTAGATTAAAATAAACTTGATATTTCAGTTTTGCCGTCCAACAAAGTGACGTTTATGAACTTAAGACACGATCTGCAGTTTTTACTGACTGACATTAAAGTTAAAACCTTCAATCTGATTTTATATGTAACAATAACAAAAATGAGAAGATTCCTTTTTTGAATAAAATAATGTAATTAACTTTCACTCATCAAATGAAACACTGAGTATCTCTTCCCGTTTTTATTTTCCTTTAAGTTATTTAATACAAAAGCACATAACTGGCTGTGACTTAACATGAATGAGGTAGATTCATGCCAGCTGTTCACTGTTAACGTTTATCTAAAAATCAAGGAGCACTTTATGTCGTAACACTTCCTCTTCGGGTAATCTGCCCAGGTCTTTGTCGAAGCTGTGGTGAAGTGTCGAGAGCCTCGTAAGGCAACATTTCTGCCAATGTCCCATAAAGAAGGCATCAGGAAGGAGCTTGTCCCATAATCTTCTTTCTAAGATACTCCTTCCATGCCTGGGGCGTAGAAAGCTCCATGGAGTTCCATTCAAAGTGAGGGATCTGGGGAGGAAAAGGCACGGATCACACTAGCTATTCAGCAGACTCAAAAATATTAATGGTTGAAACTCGATAAATTCGATCCAACACTGGTTAACGTTCTCACCTGAACAACTCGGTATCCCAAAATTTCAAGGTGTCTCTTTCTCATTAAGGTTTCACCTTTCATGTGATGAGAGTTCTTGCAGAAGAACTTGGAATCCAGAAAGTCTATAGCAATGCTACAAAAAACAAACAAACCAAGTAATAAATTAATCAGTGGACTTATCTTGCTTTCATTTGATTCTTTGGGCGGTATTGATTATATAGAGTTATATAGATGTTATATAGAGTATATAGAGCTACTGTCACTTCACTGTTGCACTTTATCCTGTAATCTTATCCTGTAATTTACTTTATTCTGATATCTACTGCAATTCACTGAAATTTTCAAGCTGTATGCAAACGAAATTTCGTTCTGTATGCACTCTGTGCATACAAAATGACAAATAAAGTTGTCTAAGTCTAAGTCTAAGAGTTGCACATCTTAGCCACAACTGAAAATCCCCGGAAAGGAAAGTTAATGTCCACTCGTTATGGTGCCTTAATACAGAGCACTGCAAAAGCTCCACCCATAAACTTCCATGTATTTTAATGGGATTTTATATGACAGACCAACAGACCCTGCTTACTGCACAGATGGAGCCAGTTTGAAAAAGGAGGCCTTAGTATTTGCTTAGTTTGTAATGAGTTATATAAAAGTGAGAACCCCTGAGCTACATCCTCACGCTGTGTATCCTCACCGCTGAGCTCCGGCAGGAAGCTCGTCTCGGCCGTTTTCCAGCGAACGTGAGTCCCAGAGGACTTTTCCTCTGTCTGAGATCTGCAAAGTGCTCGGCTCAGAGTAGGACAACGGCTGCAAGTGTTTGTCCAGCTTACATTCGAAATCTGAAATTACAAAGCGTTACAACATTCACACACAAACAAAACCGCCCAGTTAAGAGCCCTTGTCACACAAACTGACCTTCCTAACCTCAAAAAAAGCAGATTACCTGCATTCTGGTATCAGTTTCTTTTAATTTAACATTAAACCGTCTGGGTAGATTTCATTGACGTTAATACAACAGTACATTTTAACACGTCTCTGATGAGGTAACCAAACTCTTGAGGTCAAAACAACTTAAAAAAATCTTTACAGAGCTGTTCACACCTGCTTTTACCAAACTCAGATCCTTTGTTCTTGACAATAAATAAAACCCACAACAGAAACTTACTGTTTCCCTTAGGAGTTTTTCTTTTGTTATTATTTCTCCCCTGATATTAAAAGGGTAACAGTGGTTCAGATGAACACAAGCCTCAGTGGGTTTAACTGGGATTTTATGTGATAGAGGAACACAAAGTAGTGTATCATTGGGAAGTGAAAGAAAATTATACGTGGTTTTCCAGATTTTTTACAAATAAAATCTGAAACGAGGTGGTTGTATTTTTATTGAGGTTCCTTGAATCCAAACTTGCCAGGACCACCTTTGACTGCCGTTTCAGCCGCAAGTCTAACAGCTTTGATTATCCAGTTAGAGGAATATTTTCTCTGCTAAAGTCCTCAAGAAAAGTCAGATTGGATGAAGACATTCCATAAACATCCTTCCATAGATTCTCAATTGGACTTAAGTCTGGACTTTGACTAGGCCATTCAAACTTATTGATATCGTTAGATCTAACCTGTTCCATTGTAGCTCTGGCTGTATGACCTTAAAGCATAGATATGTATCTTTTCCGAATGTATGGCTATTAGTTGTCCTGGCCGCAGATTCGCCCACCTGAGCTCTGGATCTCTGCAGCTCCTCCATAGTTATTGTGGGTATATTGGCTGCTTCCCTGGTTCATGCTCTCCTTGTCCAGCGTGTCGGTTTTGATAGACGGTAATATCCTGCCATGTTCTGAATATTCTTCTATATCCTAACCACGCTTCAAGCTTCTCCCTGAGCTGTTTGCTGTGTTTCCTGTTCTGTTTGTTCACTAATGTGCTCTAAAAAAAAAAAAACGAAACAAAAACCGAATCCTTCACAGAACAGCTGCACTTGTACTGACATTAAAATACAAACAAGTGGACTCAAGTTTACTAGTTGGGGATTTAGGGGTATCACAGTAAACATGCAGTTGCTCAATGCAACACTTTTAAGATTTTTTTGCATCTTTTTTTCTCCTGCTTTACTGTTGTGCACTACTTTTTGCTGATCTACCACATAAAAGTCACACTAAAATACAGTTAGCGCCTGGAATGTAAAAACGTTAAAAGGGGATGCAAATACTTTTTCAAGGTGCCGTACTGTTTTTTCATTTGTACGTGGAGTAAAAGGACAATACGACATACTGTCACCTGCAGTACTCACCTACGATGTAAAAATAAGGAGTGACGATGGCTGCTTGAACAAAGTTAATTCCACCGAGGACCTCGCCCAACATTTTGTGGATCTGCTGCTGCACCGGACTGACGGAGCCGTTCCCTACAACGCATTTACGCAGGAAACGCTGAAAAGGCTTTACCAGGGGGAGCTGGAACCAAAACGAGAAACAGGCGACGACGGCGCTCTCTTACCTTTCCTCTGCAGCTGCTGGCAGTAACGCTCGTGAAACCACGGCACCTGAAACTCGGGACACTCCAGACACACGGCCCGGTTGAGCTCCATGAGGCGCTGCCGCGTCCTCATGTTGACGGCGTCAGGCAGGCCTGTGGGGAAAACAAACACCTCCTTTCATCCTGGCATTTCCTTGCATTTCCCATCAGACGTGCAGAAGTCGGTTTGAGAGCATACTTTCCAGCTGGCAGTCGAGTTTTCCAAGGAAACTGATGCTGAAGATTTCTTTGATTAGTTCCTCGGGGAAACGGTCGGCTACAGCCAAGGAGTATGCCAGTAGGACGAGCAGGTGCGGGTCAAAGGAACCTGAAAAGAACATATGTAAAAAAAGATTTTTAGCGTAGATTCACAATTAGGGCTGGGCGATAAATTGATTTAATCGATTAATTCGACTTTACAATTCTTTAAGATTTCATTTTTGGAAAATCTGGATTTTATTTTGCCAATACACTCATTGGGTTTCCATGAAGGGAACAGCATGTGATGCTGAATATATGTTTAGGCAAAATTATTGTCAAAATATTGTTAATGGAAACTTTTTTTTACCATAATACGAGGTACTTCATTTACTTATTTACTTTTTTTTAACTTAGTTTGAAGTTCACAAGTGCAGTGAATCCTGTTCTTAGCTCAATGTGTAATACCACTAGCAGCAAATGCTTTGTTATATTTTCATTGTTTATAATGGCACGGCTGCCATCTTGTTTTACAGCTTGTTTTTAGTTGCACTTTGAATCCAGGTCAACTCCCTGACGAAATGCTTGACATAAAAAGCAAGGTTTTAAAATTATTTCTTTAATTTCTTTTTATGAAACAAAAAGGAGGAAATAAAATCGATTAATCGGATTTGGTATGATAAAATCGGAGATTTATTTTTTAATCCATATCGCCCAGCCCTATTCATAATAAAAGAGCAGAAATGAGCGCTGGGACTTATTACTTACGAATGTGAGGAGTGAGGCGCTTAATGCAAGCATCATAAAGCTCGTCTGCATTGACAGGTTCATAATTCATGACAGAAAACGGGAGCAGGGTGGCGTATGTTGCTGAGAAGTGAATCTTAACAAGAAAAAAAAAATGAGGTCAGTACATACAGATGTTAATAATCCAGGATGGTAAATGTTACGCTGCTTCCTCGGGTACCTGCTCGACGTGTTCAGAGGCCACGCTGGCAATCCTGTCCATCAGAGGTGGGTAAAGGTGGTTGATCCGGGTCAGGAAGAGGGCCAGGTCTGGAACGTTGCTCGGGTTTATCTGATCCATCATCCTCCTGAGCGTGGCGACGGTCTCCTCCAGCAGCATCTCCTCGAACCACTCCCCCGACACGTACTTGAGCTCCTCCAGCAGCAGGTCCAGCCGGTCGGCCGTCTGCAGCCTCTCGCGGCCGCACTGGCTCAGCTGCTGCAGCAGGCGCACGTACCGGCTGTGCGTGGTGTGGCGGTACGACGGATCGTTCCGTATCCACTTGGCGACGGCTACGGAGATGGTGTTGAGCTCGCCGAGGTTGCACTGGGCCATCACGTCGCTCACCCGCGAGACCACGCCCTCGTCGAGCCGTGGGCTGGGCAGCATGGAGAGGACCCGGGTCAGCATGGTCACTTCGTAGGGGTAGAAGCTGCGCTGCAACAAGCTGCGGCGCACGCAACACGTACATCAGTGTCCTTTTGGTTGGCTTCAACTGGAATGCATGAACCTTTGCCTTTAAATACGTAAACCCTCACCTGACCAGGACCTTTCTGAGGGTAGCAAAGAGTGCTGGGTTCTGATAGTGCAACTGGAACAGGGCCTGGGTGATCCTGGCCAACTCCCCCGACCTGTAGACGTGGAGGTTCTTCTGGATCACTGATGCAATTCTGAAAAATAATACAAGAAATGATTGAATAAAACTCCCCTCAACAAAGGAACATGGATTCATATGTTTCACCTGGGTGGCTTAGCAAGAACTGGCAAAGGGAAAGCAGCTTTCATTTTTCCTAAGTAACCACATTAGATTACATTTTTACCTTTTCTAAAAAAGTTTTTCATTTTATCACCTGCTGTTTCCAAGGAGCAAGAGTGAAGTTTAGCACATAATCTGCATTTTGGGGTAAATTACTGTCCAGATTGTAAAAAAAAAAAAACACAAACCAAAGATTTTAAAGTTATGATTTTTTTTTTATAAACAGCTAAAAGAAGCACGAAAAGTTAAAGATTTAAAGAAAAGTGGTTTATAATGTTATATTTTGTACTATTTCTGCTCTGTTCCTCTTACTGGCTTCCGTGTTTCCAGGCTGCTGCTCTTTTGCCGACATAAAATACCAAATGCTGCCCTCTGTTTTGGGAACCCCGGGAACTCTCATGTGATTGGCTCAGGAAGCAGGAAGTAGAAACTCTGAACTGAAGTAGTTCCGGACCGTACCTCTAGGTTTGACAGGAGAAAAATGTGACTAAGACATTAATGATGGAGAGGACTGAATGTTTACAGGGAATGTTACTTCCATCCTGGGTGACAAATGAGAATAATTTAGGTTAATTTTACGGTACATTTCTTACCTATTTGCTCGTTTAAAAGGAGTTTAAGCAATTGTTTAACTGAATGCAATTATTTTCAGCGATCATTTTATTACACTGTCAGACGTGTCCTTGGACCTGTTTTAGTTTCGCTTTTCTTAATTCGATTTTAGATATCGGTGGGCCTTTCCTGATAAATAAAGTGTAAATAATAAATCATATAAAGGCCTATAACACAAGAGACCTTTTTTTTCTATATCTGAGCTTGCCAGAACATGACAGAAAAGGTCGTTTTGGTCAGAATACTTTATGGTTCACAGAAGAATGAAGTGCAGCTCATAGTGCCCCTCCACTGCAGGATAAGGTAGGGTAGTAACCACGCCCGCTTCAGATTTCTGACCAATCACACGACGGTTGTTGCACGCCACAAAAGAAAAATGTTCGGCCAGTAAAGCGACTTCTTTCTGCTTTCCTTCCAGTGGCCCAAAATAAATTTCCAAGGAAACTCACTTGTTCAATAAACTGAGGTTTCTGCTCTGAATCTCCTCCAGGGCTTCAGCGACAGCCAAGGCTTGCTGAGCATTGAACTCATCGGCCACCAGGAGGGCGGTGTTCTCCAACCTGGGAAGAAATGCATCACGTAGAGTAAGAACAAAGCAAACAAACAAGAAAGACTTTTTTTTTTTTTTAAATGAGTAACTTAAAACTGATGTGCCGATCACAGTACTAACCGCTCTCTGATCTCCGGACTACCGATTGGTGCCAGGGCGACAAAGAGCTTAGAGAAGGACACAGGGTCGGTGCAGTTGTCCATCAGCTCAGTCAGCCTTTCTTTAGCAGCCAGCCTGAAGTCGCAGTTGTTGAACTGCAGGGACTGATACAGAGCCAAGACGATGCTGATATTGTCGGCATCCAGTCTGGGAAGGATGCGCAGGAAAATGTCGTTGCACTTCTCCAGCAGGGGCCGGTGAGTGCACTTGACGTTGCGCAGGAACTGCAGCACCCTTCTTGGCGTGTTGAAGAACTGGGGCTCGACGGCGTCCAGCAGATGTTCGGTCCTGCTGATCAGAGCGTCCCGCAGCCGCGGCGACACCAGGGGCGACACGCTGATCATCAGAGCCGTCAAGATCCTGAAGAGAACAATGGTGTGAACATCACAAGGTTGTTAATGCAAGTCCGTCTTGTAAAAGTACCCATATACATCCTGAACTGTTCCGCGTTCTGTCCCGTTGCGGCGACGTACTTCGATGTATTTTATTGGGATTTTAAGTAAGAGGCAAACACAGAGGAGTGAGTGATTGTGAAGTGAAAGAAAACTTCAGTATATCTGGGTTTCAATTTCGATTCTTTTACAAATAAAGATCAGAAAACCAGCACTTGTTTTCAGTCTTCCTTAATCTGTCACCCCTCAATGACTACTAAGTAAATGTACATAAATTGTGTGTAATTTATATCCAATTGATCTGTGAAGGCCTCCGAGGTTTGCTGGAGAACCTCTGTGAAGAAACAACATCATGAAGACCACTAAGCAGATCCTGCAGGATCAGGGATGGAGAAGTTTAACTCAGTATTCGGGTTATTAAACAGCATCACAAGCCCAACGGGATATTAGAGTCCATCTAAACCGACAACCCAGGGAAAGGCAAGTTTTAATCATAGAAGCAAGTCTGCGGCAGCTCTGAGGGAGCTGCAGAGATCCACAGCTCAGGTGGAAAAATCTGTCAAAACCACTCAAGAAATCTGGCCTTCATTAATGTTTTTCATGTTTTTTTTGGTCTTGGGTTATCGCATCGGTTGCATCTTTATCTCTTGAAAGGTCCTGAATAAATAAAACTTTACTTACT
Source organism: Fundulus heteroclitus (assembly GCF_011125445.2). Classification (NCBI taxonomy): domain Eukaryota; kingdom Metazoa; phylum Chordata; class Actinopteri; order Cyprinodontiformes; family Fundulidae; genus Fundulus; species Fundulus heteroclitus. The sequence continues at coordinate 25,049,002 of NC_046367.1, forward strand.
TTTGATGGAACTGTAGCAAGAAGAAAGCCACTGCTGAGGGGGAAAAAAACTCATAATTCCAGTTTTTAATCTGCCACAAACCAAAAATATAACCTCGTGGGTAATAAGTAAGATGGAAAGTGTGGCTGAACTCTTACACAGCAGGTCACCCTGAACATAGTCTGAAATAGGGCTGGGCGATATAGACCAAAAATAATATCTCAATATTATTAGGCCCAATGCCGAGATAGGATATTTATTTCAATATTTTCTTTTTCCATAAAGTGATTATAAAAATACATCTGAATCAAAGCTTTATCACAAATGTCTCACGGGCAATTTTTTTTAACAAACAGCTGTAAATAAATATGAGAAACAGCTGATAAATGGAACCTACTGGAATACATAAAAGTATGATTATAACACAATATAGACCATCTGGTTATAAATTATATTGTCTCATTTTATATCTTTTTTTTTTAAATAAATCCTAAAATACTGCCCAGCCAACTCTAAAAAATGGTGTTGGCTGCATCATGACGTGCGGATGCTTTCCTGCATCAGGTGAAGGGAGTCGAAGGGAAAGCGGATGGAGCTAAATACGGGGCGTTCTTGTTCAACCATCAGCAGGACAAAAACTATTAACGTACAGCAGGAGATACAATGGAAGGACGTAGATCAGTCATATTCACGTGTCAGAGTGGCCCAGTCAAAGTCCAGACATAAATCTAGATAAAAGATGCTCCCTTGTCCGATCTGACAGAGCTAATGCTAAAATAAAACCACAGACGTTTTTTTTTTCCATCCACATCACGACTACGTGCTACTTCATGTTGATCTGTTAGATCAGAGCCAAGCAAAATGCATTTTGGTCTGTAGCTGTGCCCTCGTGACAAAACGCGTAACGCTTCAAGGGATGTGGACGCTCCTGCAAGCCGTCGAGCTTTTCAAAAAGGTCTTATATTGGTCTAATAGCTGACCTGGAGTTATCTATCGACAACAACCTCTGGTCCAAAATGTTGGTGATGTGGCCCATCAGAGGACTGTTTTGGAGGTGATGATCATTTAAAACCACTGCAAACTTGGACAAAGATGCCATGGGAAGTCTGCAAAACAAAAACAAAAAAAGTAATGTTACATCACAGTGACTAATAGCAAAATTACTAAACCTTTAAGGGTTACAGCGTCTTTTATTTTGTCTTAAATACTTGTTTTGCTTCCAATAACTGTGAGTTTACTCATTTTTATTGGTGGGGGCTTAGGACAAGTAGTTTCAATTTCAAGTTGAGGAACATTTGTGTGTCTTATAAACAACTTAACCCGGTAAGCCTAATAAAACTCAAAATAAAACAAAAAACGTCATTAAAAATACCTGTCTACTCGCAGCCAAGCTTCTGAAACCAAATGCTGCACAAGAGAATCGTGCGGTTCCACTTCCAGCCTACGGAAGAGAGTCCAGTACATCATCTATAATACAAGAACTTAAATACGGCAAATCTGTCAATAAACAGGTGGTTAATATACCTGAGGAAATCATAAAGGATGTCGACCAGAGTGAAGTCATCCATCAGGGTGATTTTATTCTCTGCCAAAACCCGCAGGGTCAAGAACTGCGGGTGGCTCTTGACGAGGTGGACGGTCCTGAGCAGATCGGGTCTCTGCTTCTGAAAGCCCCACAGCATCTTCACAGCACAGCTCACATGTTCCACGGTCAGCTTGGCTTTGTTCCTCCCCACCGCATCGAGCAGCTGGTCCTCGGTGGAGCAAACCTGCAGCCCCTCCAGAACCTGGTCTCTACTCCCCACACCCTGATGGAGGAGTCGTCTGAGGCAGGGCCTCACGCACTGTAGCCTGAACATGGTCGCACACCTTGGCTGTGGGTTAGCTGTGCACCGAGGAGTTCATGGCACATGCAGCCAGCCCTCCGTCAACTGAGGGGCAGCTTCAGCCAATCACAAAACTGCGCATGAGTATATAAGATGATGCTCCTTCACAGACCTGTCTCGCTTAGCAAAGCAAAGCAAAAAGGGCATGAAAGACGACGAAGCTGTTTATTACAGTCTGAAATGAACACCGACTTTCACAATGCTTCCTTAACAAACTGATGTTTTATTTGAACACATGAAATAAAGACATTAAAAATAAAGTTGAAACATGCTCCTAACATGTTTAAAATAAGTGTGTTTATATCCTGTCCCTTTTGAACTATTTAGTATTTTAATATGCACATACCAGAGCTGCACAATATACCAAATCGTCATCATAATAGTGCGTGTAATGTCGATAACAAATGATTCCTTTGCAATATTTGGTAGGACACTATATTTTAAATGTAAAGCTATCACACTCTGGTTATTAATAATTTATTTTGTCAGTTGGATAGATTCTAGTTGTCCTAATGGCCACATCCGATATATATATATATATATATATATATATATACATATATATCTATATATAATAGATAGCTAGATAGAGTTCTATTATAGAGTGGTGGAGAGAGATAAGGAGTAGAGAGGTAAAACTAGAAGAGCGAGATAGAGATATGAAGAGAGAACAGAGAGGGATGAGGATAGAGGTATAATATAGGAGATAGATGCTATATAGATGAGTAGATTTAAGTATAGATAGATAGATATATAAAGAAAAGATAGATAGATAGTATAGATTTCTATAATAGTTATATAGATATACCATATATATACTCATATATATAATTATCGATATATATATAATATATTATAATATATATATATATATATTATATTATCACATATATAATCGGATATATGTGTCGCTGCTGAGGTTTTCTTAAGTCATAGAGTGATGGAACCAGCGTTTAATAGTAAAAATTTAAGTTTCAGGAATTGACACTGCTTTAAAAAAAATAGTCCATACCATAATCAAATTTTTCAGAAATAATATTGTGTTGTTTTTTTTTTTTTTTCAAATATAGTGCCGCCCTTGTGCATACCACAACTTACCCTATAACGTTATAGCTTTACTGGCTTTCCTAAAGCTGCATCTCTTTAAGCTTAAACACTCCAGGAACGTTTATTTATTTCAGCAATTCAATTCATACATTGAAAAACTCATGCAAGCAAAGATTTCCATAGAACCTCGTTGCTGCAGAGATGAAAAACATTCCCAAAGACCAGTAAAAGTAATTTGCATACAGAAAAGCGACTGCTCAACAAGCTCGCAGTTCACATAGTTCTCTGTCCAGGTAATGGAAAGCTGAAGGAAAAAAAAACTGTGGTAGAAAAATGTGCAGAAGCAACAAGAATAACAGTTGCCTCAAGATTATAAAGTAAAGCCCATTCAAGAGTTTGGGGGAGATTCACAAAGCGTTGACTGCAGCTTGAGTGAATGTTTTAAGAGTCATAACATACAAGCAAATATAGAACACGGGCTACTACCACCCCATACCTTGTTTAATCATCCCTGAACCAGAAACAACGTCTTAAATGCCTCAGGTAGGGAGAAAATGTGCCAGACTGTCTGGTGGTCCAGTTTCCTGTTTTCAAAGTTGAGTATATTTGCTGTAAACCTTAATAAACTAATTTAACTGAAATAAATGCCTGAATATATGTTATGTCCTATGGGTTTACATAATAGACAGGTTTGACTTTTTGAATTGAATTACTGCAATATTTAATTTTTTATATTGCATTATAATTTATTGAGATGCCCCTTTAGTGTACTAGTACACTGTCGCAAAACTTTGTCCAATCATCCAGGGAAAGTGCGAATAGTGGACAAAGCAACCAGTAGTGATCAGGGTCCAACACGTACATATACTTGATCCAGTTTGGTTGAGTGCGTGGTTAATATGAGTTTTCCCTTCTTATTTGATCCATTTTTAGTAGACACACACCACAATTATCTTTCATTCAGCCCTTTAATGCCCAATCCGTATAAAGTACGAGATTAGTACCAGTTTTAAACTTGCTGAAAATTAATTTAGCTTTGCTTAGGTTCAATTATGTATTTTTTTTTACATGCAAATACTTACGTAGGTCAATCGGACATGGTCACCCTACTTGTCAAAAGAGAGTGGAATAAATAGTCCCATTAAGGCAGTAAATATGAGTTTAAATTCAGATTACTGACTGGGTCCTCACGTGGATACATGAACATCACCCTAAACGACTACTATACTTGGAAAAGTGTATCTGCCTTTTATTTATTTTTTTAATTTATAAAGAAAAAACTGCATTAATTTGGTAACACAGTCATTAAAATAGCTCAAAGTCAAAATTACCCTAGCATGTGTGCTTGACTGCGAAGGTTTACTTCCGTAGCAGATTAGGTCATTTCCGCAGTGTGCGATTATTTCCCTCAGCTGTAGCTTTCAGGTAACGCGCGTTTGTTGAATGATA